>NW_027109932.1:249922-254419 GCF_000696795.3 Halyomorpha halys
ATTTCTGCTGAGATCTGGGATGTACATCACGTCTTTCAGTTGACACTTGTCACTTTTTACACAACCAACCATTTTGGCTGTCATGAATGCACAGTTTTTAGCAATATCTAACATATATAGCACCATAGATTGTGCCTGCGACAATACTTTTTTGTTGTTGGTCATATGTCTTGTGGAAACTGAATCTAAGACCCATTCAGTTGATGATTTACTGCAGCTTTCAGAAAGGAAAGAAGCTGCTGATGTTTTTTGTTTTTACGAAAGAAGCAGTCTTTCCCTCGGTGGTTTGTTTCCAAACATAGAGCAAAAAAAACATTTCCTCTTGTTAGAAGTAGTCTTCCAATTTGTTTTTACATTGGTATTTAACGCAACTGGAATACCTGTTTCCCCATTATAATTTAAGGAACGTCTTTCCTTGTCAGTCTTATTACTGTTTTATTAGTTACGGTTAGATAACATAAAACCTTCTTATCGTAGTGAGAATAAACAACACACAACATAACATCAAAACAATGGCTAGCTGGTAACGTCCTCGACTGTTACCAAACCGTTGCAAGCCCTTTGATATATTCACAGTTTGCCACAGAGCAACATATATACAATAAAAAATAAATTTTTATTCTTTTTTTTTTAATTTTTCTGGGCTCCCGGACATGATGGTATTACAGGGAATGAGATGGCCGACAAACCTGCTAGAGAAGCACTAGTCCTTCCAGGTAGAACACAGCATTCTTAACTGCACTGGAACTTGGTCGCCCTTTAAAGAAATGCATAAATAAAAGATGGCAAGCAGTATGGGATGGAAGTCCGTCCAGTAAATTAAAATCTATAAAGAAAGAAGTGAAGTCCTGTACTTCATCAACCTGAAGTTGACGCAGCAAAGAAGTAGCGATTACCCGACTCAGAATAGGACGAACCCGAATGAAACACGTCCAGCTCATAACGGTAGAGGCCCCTCCAAAATGTACGAAATATAATGGTAATCTGATCGTCAAACACATCTTTGAAGAATGCAATTATTACAAAATAACACTAAAACAGTTAGGGATACCAACAAATGTACCAATGGCGCCGAGAAACGAGAAATCTGTAATAGAAAGAATCACAAAATTCATCCATAAGACTAACTTAATAATGAGCCTTTAATTATTGTAAACACCTACTTACCTTACTTAATTTTTAGAATTAGAATATCTGTTTTTCATCTCCCTCTCACCACTGTTGCTACAAACACTATTAAACAAATTAAAAGTTAATCGAACACTATTAAACAAATTATACTTTGATCGTATAATATTTTAAACCTCACCTTCAATATTTTAAACCAACAATCAACGAGCGTTGATGACCAGGCAGTTAAACGCCCTTTCAAAACAAACAAAAAACATGTAGGGATTTTTAAAATGACTTTCGAAAGCCTGAAGGGATAAAAAATAGTTTTCCTTCAACAATTATAAACTTGAAATAGAAGCTGAATCATTTCAAAGGTAGGATTTTACAAGTTATAGTGTATGAATTGCCTTCAAACCTTTAGTTTTGTGAATCATAGAATTAAGGCCAACCAGAGAATAAACCAGATGTCAATCAAACAGTAATTAAAAACAATAAATAAATCTGTACTGCTACAACCCATGAAGGGGTAGGGTTGCAGTACTTAGTAAGAAAGTGCTGTTACTAGACCAAAGGTTGTGCAAGGAGGTGACTTGGTCAGAATAACGCTAGACCACCAGATTTTTACTCAATAAATGACCAACTTTATGGGGCTGGGTGAAAATGTCCCCATACTACATTTTAGACGTTATCAATTGATTATGTCTTCCCAAGATTGCCTGCATTTCTGCGGACTAATAATAATAAGAATAGGACTAAAAAGATCCTTCCCCACCGAAAGTGATAAAGTTTGTCCAATCTGTGGGTGATAAAGGTCTTGGGAACCATATAGTGAAGAAGTACCCCAGAGAGGAAAACAAGAAACAACTAAGGGGCTGACTTAATAATCAAAGGGATAATGAAGTCGGAGAAGACGAGATAGATTATATCAAATTAGAAATAACTAAATGATTAGCTGCCTTCAAGGATTTTATAAAAGGAAAAAAATTCAACTATATGCATTTCGACATACAGCAGTAGATGATTTCTTGTATTTTCTTAAAAATATTAATGCCAAATTGACTGGCCCACAGCACCCTGCTATTAACTTCTGTAAAATGAGAAGAAGAATAAAACCGAAATGGCCGATAAAGGTGCTGGAAAGGTATCGAATCCACAGAGAGCTAATATGACAGACAATAGCCTTCGGCAGGAGCAGTACTAGTATCAAATGGCACCATACAACTTCTATAACAGAAGGAAAAAAGTAGTTCAAAGATAATGAATGCCGACACTCCCAAGCGATACCTGTTAAAGATAGGTGACATTAAAACATTTCAGAAGCCTTTTTTAAAAAGAGAATCTCCACAAACATGCCGATTATGATAAATGCGTCCAAATGCCAAGTTTGATGTCCAGGTGGTGGAAAAAGATATTAAGTCGATATCAATGGATACATCGCCAGAGCAGGTATTAATACACCATATTAATCCACACAATAAAATACTTTGATGTATCAAACATCATTAAGTATATTGCAGAGATCTTGCAGAATGTGGGTTATATACCAAAGCCTCTACGCCAAGAGCGCACAATATTGGTCTATAAGGGAAAGGAGGCTCGAAAAATATTTCCCCTGGAGACCAATAATGATATACTCCATTGTGCGCTGAATCATTGAAAAGGTACTGGATCATGAGTTAAGAAAGCAGTGGCAAACTGTGAATATATCGAAACGGTTTTGTAACAGCCGAGGAGGCTGCGGCCAAGGCTTTGTTATGTTGTGTGTTGTTGATGGTTCTCACTACAGTCAGAACGATTTATATTATTTAACCGTAACTAATAAAACAGTAATAACAGTAAAAAAAAATTATTTGTGTCCACTACCCCCGCGTTCAAAAGTTTATGGGCCCAACAGTTCGCGAAATTAAAATTTGTAGAGAGACAGTAAAAACAATTCGGTAGTGTTCGTTTGTGTCCAAATACTTCGTAAAGTAAAAACATTTAAGTGCAAGCAGTAATATAAAATGGATTTCAACAGCTTTAATGAAATACATCAGATTGAGTCACTGAAAGGACCTAAGAACTTCCAAATGGGGAAATTCAAGGTAAACATCTTCCTTAAAGCAATTGGGTTGTTTCAAGTTATTTCTAAAGATTCTGAGTGTCCCAGAAACCAGCACAGTAAAGAATATAAGGTGTGTGTACTAAATGGTGCTAAAGCCCAAAACTTAATAGTAACAAAAATGAATCAGAGAGCATTAACCCATATTTTGACATGTACTACTGCAATTCAAATGTATTCTAAAATATGAGAGAGATGTTTCTCAGCAAAAGTTTGAAGTTTTGCAAAAATTCTTTCATTTTAAATTTAACACAGGAATAGACTTGGCAAGCCACATAAGCTCAATTCAAAATTTGGCATTTAAATTGAAATCATATACCAGATGATATGATCATTTCCAAAGTAATAACTACTCTTCCAGAGCAGTATAAATATTTTATAAGTGCTTGGGAAACCACTGGCCCTAATATGAAAACTCTTTCCAATTTAACAACAACACTGATGGCTGAAGAAAAGCACTCTTCAATTTCTACTAACGAATCAGAAACTCAAATTGCGTTTAGAACATATGTAAAAAGGAATAGCAGAACTATTTCTGACAAGAGGAAATGTTTTTTTTGCTCTAAAGAAGGACATGTGAGTAAAGACTGCCCAACCAAGAAAAAACCCTTTGGTATATGTAAGAAAACAAACCACCGAGAGAAGGACTGTTCTTTCGTAAAAACATCAGCAGCTTCTTTCCTTACTGAAATCTGCAGTAAATCATCAACTGAATGGGTCTTAGATTCAGGTTCCACAAGAGATATGACCGACAACATAAAAGTATTGTCGCAGGCACAACCTATTGATGCAGATAAAAACTTTTTTTTTTTCCTCTTTTTTCCATTTCTGGCATACGGGGTGCGGGAGCAGTGGGGTTTTGCGCTGGGGTTTGCGCATGCCACTGTTCCCTAGGATCACCAATTTTTTTTCTTTTTTCTTTTTATTATTTTTTTTTTTTACTGTGGTGCAGCCCAGCGCTAAGTCTAGCGCCCCACTGATGGAGCTGTACCTTGTCCACTGCATCCGTCTGGGTGCCTCCTGCAGTTACCAGGCTGGTCCAGCCCTCCTGATCTCAGTCTGGGTCAGCTTCCTCATCTTCTGGTGGCTCGCCGATGAGTGTCGAGCTCTTGCAACCACTGGAGTACACGGGCCCACCAAACTCCCTCTCCTCCACGTCCCTACGCACTCTCAGCAGCGCATCCGTAGTTTCCTTGCCACGGGTCGAACTGCCGTTGATGACTTGCAGCACTTAGGATTGGTCTAAGGCTGTGGACGATCATGTGCTCCAGGACCTTACTAGC
>NW_027109932.1:255269-255719 GCF_000696795.3 Halyomorpha halys
TATAATTAGGATAAGTTAGAATAGGGCCTTTATTAGTTAAGATTGTTCTTTTAATTTTACAATTAGTTTAAGTAAATCTGTATTTGAATAAACATGAATAACACTTGTAGTGGATATGTGAGTTAAAAAATATATTAATTAACCTTGCAATTTGAATACATTACATTGAAGTTAACCAGTTGAAGGTACCCAGATTTACAACAGAGTTGAAGGGATTCAAGGTAGGAAAAAAGGTTATGTGAAGTGTGGGGTGCAATGGATGTCCAATTGGCTTCGACAGTAAGAAGGGCTTTGTCTATTGGAATGTTGGTGAATAAATATAATAAAGACTATACTCTTATAAAATTCAATGATTAAATATCGATATTTGATTTAATAACTACATATTTACTTCGATATTTCGTATTGTTGTAATATCGATGTGGTATATTAGCAACAATATTCCGATAT
>NW_027109933.1:0-267 GCF_000696795.3 Halyomorpha halys
GTGAAATAACTGCCTTTTTTTCTTCCCGTCTCTTGTACTATTTAGTTAGTAAAATAACCGCTCCAGTTGGAATTGTTCATCTCTTCATCCCACAGACCAGAGGATGTAGTAAATTCCTCAAATTTGGTGTGGTGTGCCCATCACTCAAATTACAATTACCCTCCTGTTTTGAGTTGAAATAAATCCCTGCCAGTTCCAAACTGGCAAGTTTTTCACGACGTACGATGGCAATTCTGATACTATAATTCTATAATTATAGGTTAAATA
>NW_027109933.1:3907-4609 GCF_000696795.3 Halyomorpha halys
TTAATTTAAGCATTCATTTTCCATTATTTTTTTCCTGCATATTCAACCAGTATAGGATAATTGTGCCATATTGTTTCTAGTTGTTTCTAAACTAAGTTCGATGGCTCAAGTTACTCAGTAATACCCCGCGAGTGTTTTAGAACAATTTCAGCTCAAAATATTGAAATAATATTTTATTATATTTCATAACCTTCTTAAAAGATGATATTCTCGTAGTGTCAGTGTAGCAGATAAAGTTAGCCCTTAAAACCATCCGGTTACCTACCACTCTGGCTTACTGGTTTAGTTTATCACTTTCTCATTTCTCCTACAGAGTAAATATTTAATTTCGTCTCTATATTGACTGGAGTTGTATTGTAACTATAGTATTGTCATATGTCCATGTGTGTATATATATAATGTTCCCATAATTATGAAAGTGGCGTAAGTCATTTATTTCTTGTTTCGAGATATTTATTTAATTCCAGTTCAATAAATTAAAAAATATTTTTATATTATGTAACACTCTAATTTAGAATTTTAATAGTCTTGATTAATGGGAATTTATTAAGAATACGAAATTTTGTGTAAGTTTCATACGAAAATCTTGTTTTTAAGAGTGGAACTGACTTAGATCATTTTCAAAATTAACTGAATGTCCTATAAATGACCTAAAGCAATACAAAAACTATGACTTTATTAGCAACAATAATTTTACTGAAA
>NW_027109933.1:8521-8790 GCF_000696795.3 Halyomorpha halys
TTTAATTTATATAATTTTTTTTTAAATATATTCAATATTTAGTCTTCATATCCTGTTAGTTTTCATATCGTGTTTATTTAAAAATAATTCCATAAGTTTTCATCACACAAATCAAATATTTTTTGTGAATATCGTGATTTGAAAACTTAAAAAAAAAAAACAAGAAGACCTAGCGTTTTAAGGCAGCATTCCACAATTCTGGTGTTAGGAGCTGGTTCGAATCCGGTATGGAAGTATTGACTTATATCATTTTGTGGCGTCACTTGTAT
>NW_027109934.1:0-894 GCF_000696795.3 Halyomorpha halys
AAAAATTATAGCTGATTTTATTAGATACAGGTAAATGTATTCAAAATTACACAAACCTACAGACAATATTAATGAGGGCAATTATTATTATTATATTATCTTATCATTATGTTATTTTATTTATTTATTTTTCATACAGATAGTTTGATTATGTTTATTTTGTTTATTCTTCTGTTTGTATATATTTTAAGAGAGTTTTTTTTTTTTTTTATTATTTTTATTCATTTATCTTATTTTATTTTAGTATGTATGAGATCATTCATCACTATCACCTATTGCCCACAACTGTGTGGCAGATTGTAATATCTATCAATAAATAAAAAGTATTAGTAAAAAAAAAAAGTACTATACAACTAGTGCCAATAAACATTCCCTACGGCCAATTTTTGCATTCTTCAAGGGCATTAAGGTTGAATGCTCTGGTCTCATTGCCACCTTCCACCCATACCCTTATGTTTCGAAGTAGCGATAGTTCTCTTTTCTCATGAGAAGGAGTGTGTGTCTATGTTTGTATGTATGATAAAATTTGTACCACTACAAGCCATGAAGGGTCAGGAGTGCAGTGCTGTTACTAGACCTATGTTTGTGACAGGAGGTCATTTGGTCAGAATCACGCTCGACCAACAGTTGTATTAAAAGAATAGAAATTTGAACGGAAATAAAAAGTATTTTTCTTTGAACCGCTTGGAAAAAATAAAGATAAAAAATGTATATATGTATACACGAAACTAACCAATAATTTCGTCAAGCATTTTTGGGCGAATAGAAATAGTACTAAAAGTATATACTTAGATGAATAGAAAGGATATATATATATATAGGACAAAATTTGCAACGAATAGGATTTTGAGATCTTTATGGATGAGTCTATTTGCAACGTGATAAATAGGATAA
>NW_027109934.1:3099-3405 GCF_000696795.3 Halyomorpha halys
TAGGTTATGTTTTACATATCTAAAATTTGTCATTCAAACAGTCATCCTCTGTTACAGAGTATAATACGTGTGTGTTAATATATTTTATTAAATAAAAAAATAATTAAGAAATGTTACGTGTGTTTAAAAAGGTTCGGAAAGCTTTGAAAATTTTAACAATGGGTTTGGCAGTACCTACCCGAACCTGCTGAAGATCACTTTATATATAGGATGTTTTTTTAAGCCCGATAGAACTTGAAATTGCAAAAAATAACACAAAAAATTAAATTGTAATCAAAATTTTTTTTTTATTCGAAAGATCAATAC
>NW_027109935.1:0-862 GCF_000696795.3 Halyomorpha halys
TCTTTTTGTTAAACAATTTTATTTTTTAAGGTGTGAAGGTGTTAATAACAATCCGCTAATTATGTTTTCTTCTCAAGTATGGTTATTTATGATTTATGATATTCTCTCACATATATTGTGTTGTGTTATAGTTAGAATATATAATATGGTTTATTGATCATTAAAAATAATTATATTGTAATTTTAATAATTATCTAATTTTACATATATATTATCTAATAACATGTATATATCTGTAAATTGTACACTTAAAAGCAATAAAGAGGTTTTGAAAATTAAAAACTGGGTCTTAGTGGGGCGGGTCCTGCGGAGAAGTATCGGATTTTTTGAGTTATGATCTCCTCTTGTAAGATTGTGACATGTCGGACATCGACCAACTTACTCCCTATAACTGTCTGTTTAAAAAGTCAGATAAGTATATTATCTAATATTAATATTGTTTCAATATTCTTGTAATATAACACTATAAATTTGCTCCAACACTACTTATGTTTTAATATTTTAGGTAGTTTTAAGGATGAAAAATGAGCGAAAATTATCTTAAATACTTCAATGTTTACTTTTTGATGACATTTACTGTATCCCTCATTTTTACTATACCCTCTATACTGTATAGTAAAAAAACAATTATATATTTGTTTTTTTTAACATTCATTTTATCACTATTAATAAACGTGACTGTATTATTTCAAATTATGCAGAAGATCGGGGTGCTGTCAAAAGGAAACTTTATTTTCCGAAACTCCGCCCTACCTTGTAGAGCCTCGCCAGGGCCAAAAAGAACTAATAATATTTTGACATTTTAGGACAACAAGATGCAAGAAAGGGAATCAACGTAAGGTCAAAACCATGCAAATATAAG
>NW_027109935.1:4071-6401 GCF_000696795.3 Halyomorpha halys
AGTAACTGTTAATACAAAGCTATTCAATATGAATGTTATTACTTATTAGGCAGTTGTTGTAGTATTTCATTCAATTTTATTTTCTAGATTATGGACTGCTATCCTATCCTCCCATCCCGATCCTGTAACAGCCTCATCCAATCTCCAAACACACCTCACCCGGATTGAGCAATGGTGCAACCAATGTCGGATAAAAGTCAATGTATCGAAATGCACCCATGTGACTTTCACTCTCCACCACAACTTCTGTCCACCTGTTACTTTTAATGATATACCTCTACCCAGATCCGACACAGTGCGATACCTCGGATTCATTTTGGACAAAAGACTCACCTGGAACCAGCATACTAGACTTAAAAGAACTCAACAGACGATTCAGCCAATTATATCGACTGCACAGCCAAACCTCTCATCTCATCTCTCACTAGAAAACAAACTACTAATTTATAAGACTATACTCCGACCTATCTGGACCTACGGACTTGAACTTTGGGGAACAGCTAAACCGTCGAACATCAAACGTATCCAATCCTTTCAATCCAAAATCCTTAGAACCATAGTTTATCCACCCTATTACGTTTCCAACAGAACACTACACCATGACCTACATATCCCTTTTGTCCTTGACCTCATACGAACCAAATTCTCAAAATGCCATATAAACCTTTTCAACCACCCTAATCCTTTGGTTCAAACCTTATCTAGTTCCACCCATCCCTACAGCCCACCTAGAAGGTTGAAACGCCAATGGCCAATAGACTTATTGTAAAATAAAAATGGACGATTGGAGTTCTGGTGGCAATGGTCAGATTCTCCACTCAAGTTGAGTGTTTGTGGCTTAAGGGCACATGCTCAGCCTCCACTGGCTCACTACCAGTGATGTGGCGAGAGGGATCTTTTGAGTTCTGCTTTACCCCTCACACGTGGGGAATAGAGTGGGCTCAGGGATCCTCAGGTCGATTGTGTAAATATTGTATATTAGAGTGTAAATGTGACTAGAGATTATATTATTTTATTTTTTTCATACACATAGTTTGATTATGTTCATTTTGTTTTTCTTTCTGTTTGTATATATTTAAAGAGAGATTTTTTTTTCATTCACTAATTTTTTTTTATTCCTATTTTATTTTATTTTAGTATGAATGTGATCATTCATGACTATTATCTATTGCCCACAACTGTGTGGCAGATAATATCTATCAATAAATAAAAAGCAATAAAAAAAAAAGAAGATTATGGACTGTTTGATTTATTTTCTGTTTACATTTGTTTTATGCATGTTAAATGCATATGTTTATATATCTGTTTAAACATTTTGAATGAAGGATCATAATAGACATTGTTATTCAAAAATGAATTTATATCCATGATTTTTTTTTACTAAACGTGTTCTAAAGACGTATATAGCCAAAAATCGAGTTGTTTTTTTAAAACTTTTTGCGGACATACTGTACGGAAATTTTAGTCTCGAACGAATTTGTCTTTTGTGTTTTGTTGATGATCAACCATCTTTAGTGGCAATAAAAAATAGCGGCAGTTCCGAATACACAAAAATTAAATTTGAGTTCTTTTAATTAAATAAGAAATTGTGTCTAATTTTATTTTAGGTAATGGTCCAGTTTTACCTAGACTATAATACAAGGGATACAGTAAATGAAATTACAAGGTAAATATTGAAGTATATAACAACACGCTACCTGAAGATCATTTTATTCCAGAAACACTTAAATTGAAGAATTACGAAAAGACTAATTATGAACTACTATATCCGATCAACTAGGTTCAATTTGAGTTCTAACAGACACCTGTACGTCTTATGGTTTCTTATGAAAAGTTTTTCATAAAATCAAACGTTTTTTCAAAACAAATAGAAAACTACATACTGTTAGGCGTAAAGATGACTGCACTCAAATAATAGCTGGTTGAATGTATTTTAAAGTAGTGTATAATTATTATTTGCCGAAACAAATGAGTAGAATGTAGTTTTTCACATTTTTTAAAAAAAAACTTTTGATCTATGGAAAACTATAGCTCAGAAATTACAAGACAGGTATCTCTTAATGCTCATATTGAAGCTAGTTCAATGTATACTGTTCATAATTAGTATTTTCTTGAGAGTAGTAGGTTCCATAAAATTTGGCAAAGTAAATTCTAAAAATATGAGGAACCTCTGTTTTATAAAAAAATATTTTTCAGGTACTATTTGACGTATAGGTGTCTATTAGAGCTCATATTTTAGATAATTTATTATCCTTTAAATATGAACTTTTTTATTGTTGTTAGTAGTTTAAAGGAAATTTAACTTCGAATGAGAAATAAGTGAAAATATT
>NW_027109935.1:12011-18976 GCF_000696795.3 Halyomorpha halys
TTTTGTTAGAACACTTAAAGGTTAGCCAATCTAATTTTCTCAGGGGCCTCTGGTAATGTGACAAACTTAATACAGATGTTTTCATATCCGAGGATGCTAAAAGCTTCCCAGAAGGATACCCTGACCAGGTATAGGGGCAGATGACGAAACACCTTAATAATACCCCGGATTGTCAACCTACCTATTTATTGAGACGTAGCAATCAACATCGAGTTGATACATCTTTAAACAAAAGATGTATTTAGCTCCTGTAGAAGCTCTTACTATGACATGATATATTTATAACATGGGTATCGACAGAACGAGCATCTCAATACACAGTTAAGTATTTCACTCAGACCTTAAAGTACTCAGGGTAGAAAAAAGTAGTATTCAATTTTAAATATTTTCTCTTCACATAATGTATATTATTAATTCATGTATATTTTTCTGGTTTACAGGGATCAGAAAAAAACAGATCTATTGCTCCATTTCAATCTGATATAATTAACATTTCTTGTTATAAAAATTAAAACTAAAAAACTGTTCCATGTTGGCTTCGGTAACTTTATTCGGCTTATTACTTATACCTTACTATTCGGCTTAGAACTTATTGTATTTTACTTATCTTTTTAGGTTTCCTTCAGATATCAAAGAACCTAGATACTGTAACTTTTCTACATTTCTAAACATGTTCTCTCATTTAATCATAATTCCCTTTTTCACTACTGATCATTCATTTTGTATATTTCGTATTTATTTTACGCAATTATTCAACAACATCCGTCAAGGTTATTCATATTTTATTTAGAAGTGACCAGAACGGAAAGAAGAAGAATGGGTCTCCAGTTGGACGAGGATAAGACAAATATTTAGATCGTAAGGAACGAATTATGTGGATGAAGCACGTAATCAGAATAGATGAGAAAAAACATTCCGGAGATTGTACTAGGAAACACCGATGGAATATGATTTCTTGGAAGACCGAAATGGTGAGTAAGATGGAAGGACAGTATTTCTGAGGATCTGAAGAAAAAAACAATGTGATAGGCGATACATACATTGGTGGACTGGAGAAGTTGACCAAGGAGGTACTTCATTGTGCCTATAATGAATGAATACATTTTATTTCCAGACAGCCTGATATCCACCTAGTGTACTCGTTATCGGATCAATAAGCAATAAGCTGTTTCTTTTTCAGATAAGTTGTTTGCAGATTTTTCTTAGTACTCCGTTCTTCTATTTCATCGACGTTAATTATAACTTTATTTGCATTTGTTTTTATGCTCTTGCGTAAGTACAGTTTTTTGCGGTTCAATCGAGCCCAACAAATCCGAAGTTGGCGATATCAAAAATCGTTATGGAGCGAGTTTCTTAATTAGGCGAATTTAACCTTTACCTCTAGCTGTAGTATAACTTTATACCTCTATATAACTTTTCTATTTCTTAGGTCTCCTTCGGCTCAACATCTCCCGCTCTCTCCGACAAACATGAGTTTCCCCGCTTCTTCAGGACGGTAGCACCGGATTCATCTCACAATGTAGCTAGGATAGCTCTCCTGAAGAAGTTCTCTTGGGCTACTGTCTCCACCTTATCTCAAAACAAGGATATACACTCATTGGTAAGTAGTTCTTCAAACTAATGAATTTTGGCAGAAAAGTTCGGTTTTGTTATAATGGATTTATTTATTATTCTATATGTCAGTTGTATATCATTTTTGAAATAGTATATTTATATATTTCCAAAGCGATAAATTGTTCTTTAGTTGGCTGAGCCATAAGCCACTTTAAATTTCAGTTAAATTGTTAATTTTTATTCTTCTCTGCCCCCTGTTTCATAATAAAGTACAAACAAATATTATTAATCTTGTAGTTTGCATTTGATACAATGTCACCGACTTATACAATTTTGCCAGATAATTTTTTACTTTTAAACTCATGTAATATCACTAATAGTCGTCCCCATCATAAAACAAAATGCTTGTACTTTATGGTTTGTGTGCTTGTACTTATGAACTAATACTATTGGACTTCACTAACAGGCCCCTGCCTGATAAAAATGACAAGGAAAGTCGTTATTATATTTTGTATGAGTTATTTTAGAGACATGACAATAACCAATGGTGTGTAATTTTTAATACTGATGATGAAATGAAAAGTCTCAATTAGTGACTTGATGATAATTGTGACAAATAAAATAATAAAGCTTATAATAGGACAACCCATGGAGAGTCTTGGGTCCACTGCTTGGTAAAGAAGTTAGTACTCTTTCTGGACGGTTGTTCAAGGAGGCGATCTAGTCAGCGTCACACTTAATGACCAGTTTTATAGAGGCTGGGTTTTGGACCTACAGAGCCGACCAAAAGCTGATTTATAATTATCTGCTCCATATGGACTCCAACGCGGATCTAGGTGAGAAAAAAATTCTGGAATTCACCATGTACCTCATTACACTCACTCTTCACGATCTCGTGTATAGTCTAGTATATCGGTGCCAAAAAAAAAAAAATGGCCCATTTTGCATCTATTATGATAAAATATCTCCATCTCCAAATATTGTTTGGAACAGTTTACACCGACCTCGAAAGTAATAGAGACAACTTTCAGTAAACAAAAAACACAAATTTTTCCATTTTTTTTTTAGTTAGTGAGAAAAATGTTAAAGATGCAAATGAAAGAGCATGATATCTACTTCATAATTCACGTTTCTGACTGAACTATTCATATCTATAGAATTTTATTCATTGTGCTATCTACATCTCAACAAATTCCTAATTGCGTTTAATCCTATCTAAATAGTAAAAATCATAGTGACATCATCTTCAAATGACTAGAATTCTGAAAAATGTTTGTTATTGTAAAACCAAAAATAAAAAAAAATAAAAAAAAAACTATACCTCCAATTGGGACGATAGTTGTCCAGCTCTGAGCAAAAGGTTTTGCGTTGCATATATAAAAAACAGTTTAAGGTCTAATTATGAGGGTACAGACAGAAATTCATACAACTGATTTCGGCTAATTTCGCTCAGCTTCGGCATGTATCGGATTCGGTTCTCATGATAAGCAGGGCACTTTGTAAAAAAAAAAAATGGAAAAAAATCCTCCAGAGCCGTTCCATCACAAGCTGGACAAAGCTTCTGTGGGTCCAAAGTATATTTGTGTGAACCGACATTTAGAGTAATTGCATATTTACCGGAGAGTCGTAGATGGGCAATTATTCTCAAGTGAGTTATAGGGCAACTGATTTTTAGGTAGCTTTGAGGAGCATCCGGTTAAATGAAGACCCTATAGTACCACGCGTTATAGGTCGATCCTAATAGTAACAAGAGGTCTTTATCCTTGACAAATTCCCTGTATCTATCCAAGACCTCCCCCATTTTAATTTTGATACTTAATAAGATTAAGATAAGACTCAAACAGTTGTAACTGTCTAGCTGCAGTAACTTTAAATAACATTGTTCCACGAAGCGAGTACAACTCATGTCAAGTATTTTTATTAGCCAGGACAGAGTTTGCTTTAAAACTTGATATCCTCCAGGAATGGGTGCCACTTCTAGTCTTACCATAAAGTGTGGGGTTTTTCATTGCACAGTAGTCGCTTGTAGTACCAAGCTTGTATATTTTCCAATTCCTCTATGTGCTTCACTGTCCATATAGGTGCAGCGTAGAGGATACAACTCGACATAGTCGATTCATAAAGTTTCTATCTGGGATCTTACGAGATTATTTTATCCTTCGCAGAGGTACTTAGCACAGCCCCGATGCTTGAGTTACTTATAGATACTATATGCTTCATGGCACGGTTTAAAAGTCCTCATGAACTAAGGTATACCAATGTATACCTCTATACCAAGGTATTTCTATTCAGGTACTTCTTCAATAATATTCCCCTCGAAATATATCATTTTGCTTCTTTTAGGCCTACCCTTATAAGTTTTTTACAATTTTGTTTTTCCTTTTTAACGGTCAATGAGTTTGATTTGCAGTGTATATTTAAAATATTTAGTTTCGATTGGATATTTGTCACAGAGTCCCCAATCAAGACCAATTTATTAGCGTAAATGAGGGTCATAATTTCATAGAATGGCGATATTCTCATTGTATACGCCCCGTTTATTTGAAAAAACGTTTTTATATCCGCGATAAATAATGAAAATAATAAGGGGCTTAATATATCTCCCTAGAGAACACCTTCAGTAATTTCTATTGGATCACTCAAATTATTGCTACATTTTACCTGCATGGTTGCATTGTTATATAAATGTGCGAGCATTCTATGGATTTTGCCACTTACTCCCATTGAGAAAAGATTGCACCAAAGTTTGGAATGTGAGACTGAATCGAATGCTCTTCGAAAATCTACAAATACATATTAAGCGGTGCGTGCACGTTTCAATAAATTAATTTGTGAGAGGGCGCTTAAAACAAAAATATTGCACAAGCAGCCTCTATCCTGCCGGACACCAAATCGATAATCTATTGTATAAAATTCTGGTGAATACTTTAAGTAGGCTGTTTGTCAGAGCAATACACCTATAATTGTCTGGCATATTCAAATTGCCTTTTTTATGTACCTTAACCGATTAGTCCATGATTTAGGAAGGTTTTCAGCCTGAAATATTTTATTAAATAGCATTTCTATATACAATAACCGGTTATCGGCAGATTTTTAATGAAATCATACGTTATTGTGTCGGATCCTGGAGATTTACATTTTTTAAGAGAGTGGTATATTTCAGCCCGTGTTATGCGGGTACCAAAGATATGGTGGGTTAGATCAAAATATTCATGTTAAATTCTATTCTATTGGGATATATGTCTTTAAAGAAGGATTCCCATTGAGTACATATAATAGGTAAGGAATGTTTTTTATTTACTCTAAATTTATTTATAATGTACGGGGGTTGCCACATAAACAAATACATAAATTATAATTATTATTTCCAACACAACACTAAAGTCCCTCACAGAGGGCTCTCTGTACTCATATCATCCTCTGAGCTGTCAGGAACCGGTGTAGAGAGCAAAACCCTCTTCAAAGACTATCTTGGAAGGAGAGGAGAAGGAGGGTAGCATAATCAAATACAGGCCAAACATCCTGGATAGAATCCAGATCGTCCTTGCGCTGTGTGAATGTACTTACAGAAGAACTTACATCTTATAGGGCACCTGAATGAGATTGTTTAGTTCACCATTCTGGTCAATATCCAGTATCATGAAGAGTGAAGCTATAATAATCAAATGATAAAAACGTATTATTGAAATATCTTCATTTCCAGCGGTAGAAATTCTCAATCTAATATCTCCTTGATCATTTTCCTATACAGTAACCACATGAAAGATTAGTGTATCTTTTTATAATTTGTAGATAATAAAATATACCTAAGCCTCATCGGAAGTGACATGGAACAAATATGAGGGAATTAAATAACTTTTTTTTCAGAAATTAAATTAATCAAGAATGAAATATTTCAAAAAATAATTAAGCTGAAGTATAATGTAATTTAAAATGCCTTCAATTAATTTTTTTTTAGTATATGAAAACGATCTTTAGTTAGGAATGAGATATATTTTATCTTGGGGAGCCAGTGTATTCAAAAATCTGTTGATCCAACTATATTACTACATAGTTATAAACAAACATAAAAAATAAAATAAAATGAATAATAAACATCTGCCCTATAATGTATAGGTTTGGCTAGATCTAAATTCATTTAGGGCAATAATATTACAAAAATGAAATCATTACGAAAAATAAGAACCCAACATGGAAGAACTCGGAATAAATGGTATTGACTTCACGGAATAGACAAACATATAGAAAATAAATAATGGAGAAAGAATATCAATTAAGATTACAATAAAACCATCATGTTTTAAACTATACATATTTCTGTGTGTATTTGTATTCTTATACATTGCATATGCACACATTAATCTATCTAAGCATATCAGTATAATGAATAATAAACATCTACCCCATATAATTTAGTATTGTTAAACTTTCAACGAAGACTGAATTCAATTAGGGCAATTAAAAAAACAGGAAATAATTTATATATAATATAAATTCTTGTTTGAGTCTGGTTTGTTTATCAATTGTGTTAAAAAAACGTTAATTTATTCTCAACATGTTCATTTTATTATTGCTCCACTCCTATCAGTTGATTTTATTTTGTGATATACTTTCATTTTATTATAATAGGTAAAGTAGTAGATAAAAAAGGTTGATAGACTAAAAAATATTTTGACAAAGGCAGAATAGCCTACGGCTTTTTAGTAACATTGTAGCTAAGATATCTTGGAGAATGGCCGGAATGAACGAAACGTAGGAATAAAAAAAAATTAATCATGTTGAGACTAAATGGATAACTTTTATGATAATTGATAAAAGAAGAAATCTTTATGAAACCAACATGTAAGAACTTTTAAACAGTACTGACTTTACGAAATCGACAAAGTAGGTGAAACACAGGGCATTGATGGAGAAAGAACTTCAATTAGGCTTAAAATTAAACAAATTTGATTCAAACTGTGCATAGTTTGTGTGTGTTTGTGTACAGGTACCATTGGATAACTTCATATTATTAAAATTTATTGCTTCATTCGTTTCTCACTTTGACTTTCTATGATCATAATTATTCTTTTTTCCTCGCTGCTTACAGATCATTGCCTAAGTTGGGCCATCCGTGGCTCAGGTGGTTGAAGAGCCGGTCTTAACAACCTGAAAACTGCTAGCGGCGGTGGTTGGAATCCTACCTGTGGAGAGAGGGAGTGTTGATTTTTTGAAGTGAAAGGAGACGACAAAAAAATTCTTCTTGAAAACAAAAAATACTCCGGTATCTATAGCTCCCGGGTTTTGATTGATTGAGGTTTGGTGATTTTTTTTCACGAAGTGGCGGTCCCACGAAATGAAAAACTTGGGGGGGTCAAGTTTTCTAACCATGGTTAAATAGGTTGGTCACCCTTGATACACCTCCCCCGTCA
>NW_027109935.1:19026-23221 GCF_000696795.3 Halyomorpha halys
ATTGACGGTATAAGTATCAAATAACTAATCTAAGGCACTAAATCCCCCTCCACCCCCAAAAAACTTTATTGGTATGAAAAGTACAATTAACAAGTAGTCTCCACTTTATGGTCGTAATGTACAAGTAACAATAAGTTTAGAATTTTTCAACATACTACATCTATGATTTTATTTTTCACTATTCAGTTACATTAGTTTTAAATAAAATTTTTTAGTTTTGTTTTCTCATATATGGAATGTATAGTAAGGGGAGTATCGCGATGGTCCATTGGAATACTCTACCACTAAACTATACCTCATGTTCAATAGTGATAGATATGTAATTTTTTTTTAATTAAAAAAAAAGGAGAATAAGACAAAAAAAACACGATCGTGCCAAATTCCTAAGTGCCATTTTGTAGAAGCGATTCTACGCATCTCAAAAATGGCTTTAACAATTCTGATTAAAAACAGCATATTTATTTAAGCCAAAATATTAGGAAGATATTATGTTCATTGAAACAATCTAACGTGGTTTTAAAGAGATATTACATTATGTTTGATTACCGCCTCATGTTATTGATTGAGAACTATAAGACATTTTGATATTTGACCTTTTCTAAATAAAACTCGAAGAAAGGAGTGAAGGATCAATTACATCCTTTGACAGAGCCGTGAAGACATTGAAAAGCTGTGAAGAGTGTAAAATGGATGATGGCCCCGCTGGCTGACAAAGCTCCCAAGATCCATTTTCCCTTCCGCGGCAAAGACGCCTACTCAATTGTCTTGCCGCCATCATTACGCTCTTGTCCCAGACTAGATGACACCACCGCCTTAGCAATATCCAATAACCAGCCAAAGTCGTCCCTTTTCCGATACCCTAAGGGCCTACGGATTCCCGTCTGTCGTGAAAACACGTAGAATTCCTCAGAGGAAAACATCATTTCGCCTGAAAAATTATATTTGAATTGATTACGATTTTAAAAATTATAGTGAAAAACGATGCTTTCAATAAGGATTAATCCTGATTTTTATATATTATTTTCTCCTTACATTTTCTCTCAGCAACGCATGTGCCTCAAATCATTATTATATAGTATATAATATATATATTATAATATTATTAAGCATCATTATATGTGAAGATTTGAGACTCGTCCACAACATATTTACAAATATATAAATTATATTACAACAAAATAAGAAATAGATAAATAAAAATTAAACTTAATATAAAATAAAATCTTAAACACAACCATTCATATTTACAATTCAGCCTGAGGAACCCGAACCGAGATCTTCCTCCACTAGTAGAGGAAAGAGGAGGACTGCGGAAGTTCCCGGCGCTCTCTCTCAACCACGTCACTGGTCATTCTTCTCAATCAGCTAAGAAAACATTTTGCCGAATCTTTAAAAAGAGCTCTATCCACCTTCAATACGGCTATATTATGACCCGACCCTGGGGAAGCCAAAAGAAGGGAGCTTATTCCTACATAACATAACCTGCTCTTTAGTAGCTTTTGTAAAATTTTCTAAACAAACAGATGTCTGATGGCTCAGATTATTCTAATTCAGATACTTTCGAGAAACTTCTCTAAACCTTTCAGCTGCAATAGATTGAAATTATGGTTCCAAAACAATTTTCTGTTTTAAGAGAATAAGCTGCTTCGATCTTGGACGGATCTTGATCAATTCAAGCTTAAATTTAATATCCCTTTCAATCTTAATCTCAATTCGTTGTTTCTCTCATTTAAATTATTTTCATTATGACAAGGGATATTAAAATCAAATATAGTGTATATAGTAGTACCTTTGGAAACTGATAAATACTCAAAACAACCCTTATCGGTACAACTGCAATCATGAAGGAGTATTATGTAGAACATCATTTTTTTTTTCAATTTATCAAATTTTATAAACCATAGTTTCCAAAATATGAGTATTTATTTATTATTTTGCTTTATTTGTTATTTATTAATCCTAAGAGGTCAATCTAAACGCCCGTCTTTGGTTATACAGACAAAGTGTAAGGATCAAATAAATAATCTAAGGCACTGATCCCCCTTCCCCCAAAAAACATTATTGGTATGAGAAATACAATTAATGACTCGTTGATTATACTTTCCATGGTAATGGTAATTTACTATTCTGAACAGGGACAAGAAACTAATCTACTTTTACCGCCTTTAGTATTTCAAATATCAGTAGATAACTAACCAGTTCATACTTCACCAAATTAATTATAACTAGTACTGAAGAAAATGGGATCGAATTGTTAATCTTGTTTAGATCGGTGATATGAGATGTATTACTCCATGTATAGTCTTGATTGTATCTAGAGTTTCGATTATTTAAGAACTTGCGAATTTTTTTTTTTTTTTATACAGTGTCCATTGAAGTTTAGAAAAAATAAAATCATATTTTTTATCTATCTAAAAATAAAATAAAATCATATTTTTTATCTATCTAAAAATAATAAAAAATAGAGTAATCAATCGAAAGTAAAAAAGCTTAACTCGATATTCTATTCAGCATTTTTTTTTTTTTTTATTAAGGGACACAAAATAAGATATGGCAGTAAAATAATATCTTATGTTTGTATCATGATTCTAAAATAGTTTTCCAAATTAAACCATCAAAGAAAAATTAAATAAAAGACAAAATGAATGCTCAAGAGGAGAGTGTACATGAAAATGGTGAGACGACCAGAATTCACTCCAGCGTTAGACAAATTAGGAGGTGAAAGCACTAAACCACATAGGATAATGGTAGAGTGCCAAAGATAGAAAGGGGAGAGAAGATGATGACATGATCGGACATAAATACACTGCATATATTACACTACATGATATAACAAAATCATTTTTTTTTTCTACCTTTTTCGTTACAATCAATAATCTTCTATATATTAAATACAATATATAAAAACAATTTTATTCTTCCTATTTATTATATTTACTTCCTAAGCAGTCAAGACAAAGTGTTGAAGTCAATTCTGTCCCAATACTGCCCTTTAAAACTCCTTACTGGCCTATTTAGCAAGGCGCTAAGTGTATACCGCAACGCGAGACTCAAGCACAAGGCGTGATGGTATAGTCTTTCATTCGGGGCAGTATTTATTTAAAAAATTGAAATTATTCAACTCACAAAAAGAAGTCCTTTTTATACGTTAAGTCTCAGGGCTTTTATTGGTGGTAAAAACTTGTTTCAGTGCTTAAATTGTGTTTTTTGGTGCCTACAAACAATAAAAATGTCATGAAAATGTAATCTTTTTGCACAAACACCGAAAATGTAAATATTCTACTGACTCCGGAGAGTGGTACAAAATGGTGCAATAGGGGTATTTCAAAGGGCTATTTGTTTACAGATAGTTACTCTACAAGGCTATTATCATGAAACAAGTCCTGTAATTAACAGGTTCTGCATAGAACCCCCTTCTCCGGATATTGGACACAGTCGAGCGGTTTAATACCGATAAAATCAATTGATGGCGTCGGATCAAACATTATTGGTTTATTGGAATAAAGGGTAATATATTGATCGCATTTTATATAAATATTGATTTTACGAAGTTTTGTTTGCAGAAAAATACAAGAGTGACTCATCGGTGGAGAAAGGTTATAGTTATTAAAAAAAAAAAATCAGTAGCTTTGTATAAAAATGAAAACAATAGTCTCCACTTTCTGGTCGCAATGTACAAGTAACAATAAGTTTAGAATTTTTCAACATACTACATCTATGATTTTATTTTTCACTATTCAGTTACATTAGTTTTTACATATAATTTTTTAGTTTTGTTTTCTGATATATGGAATGTATAGTAAGGGGAGTATCGCGATGGCGCATTGGAATACTCTACCACTAAACTATACCTCATGTTCAATAGTGATAGATATGTAATTTTTTTTTTTAATTAAAAAAAGGAGAATAAGACAAAAAAACACGATCGTGCCAAATTTCTAAGTGCCATTTTGTAGAATCGATTTTACACATCTCAAAAACGGCTTTAACAATTCTGATTAAACTCAGCATATTTATGTAAGCCAAAATATTAGGAAGATATTATGTTCATTGAAATAATCTAACGTGGTTTTAATGAAGACATTTTTAACAATCTTATTTAAATGTATCTTTAATTTTATTTATTTAAAATAATTAACCAGTTTTCATTTTTCCCGGAAAAACAATGTATTATTACAAAATAATTAAGAATTTG
>NW_027109935.1:23856-27241 GCF_000696795.3 Halyomorpha halys
AGCAGGATTGAGATTACCTCATTGGGAACCTTGTATCTCTCAAGTATCAACTTGGGTGGGGCCCCTTCATAACATAGGTAATAGAAGGAAGGAGTATTATATAGAACATCCTTTTTTTATTTAATTTATCAAATTTTAGAAACCACAATTTACAAGATATAAGTTATTATTTATTATTTTACTTTATTTGTTGACCTGAAAGGTCAATCTGAATGCTCGTCTTTGGTTATACAGTCAATTCTATTGACGGAATAAGTATCAAATAACTAATCTAAGGCACTAAATCCCCCTCCACCCCCAAAAAACTTTATTGGTATGAAAAGTACAATTAACAAGTCATGAACACTTAGCTGGACTAATTACTACTATAGACTAGACTACTTTAGGCTAGACTAAACTAACAGACCGAGGTATTGTACTAATCTGACCTGAGTTGCCCTGTATAGGGTGAAACAGGATAAAGACGACAAACTCCTCATGGTCATTTTACACTTCGCGTACAACAAAAAAAGTCTACTTGACCCATGTCCGATTATCAATCATAAGAGCAGAATTTCAGTTCTATTATATATTTTTTCTGAATAACACTTTTCTTTATAAAAATGTCTCCTTAGTTATTGGTCCTACAGCAAAAGTAAAACCTTTGGAAAACTCATTAAATTTGCTTAGTTTTAAAGAAATGTAGAAATACTAGATTTTGAAAATTTGTTTTTTAACTTACGAAAATTAATTTTCTTAACTTACTTTGCAAATTTATATTTTTATCATACTGTTTATAATTATATATGTTTTTGTGTAAATAAAATATCTAATAATCCATTGAAAATCCATTGCTATCCTTAAACAGTTCTATGGATTCCGTAATTTTACAGCCCCTAAAATCATTACCTTCGAGTTATCTTCCTCATTTTTTCTTCATTATTTATATTTGATGATATTTACTAGTTCAAATTATAGTCTAGATAAAAAATGAATTCCTAACAGAAAAGGACGTGTAATTATTTATTTTTCACCTGTAAAATAAATTTTTTTAACTTCTGAAACAGCTATATTTTTTATTCTATGTATGACATGGTCAGCAATTTTTATTTTAATCTGTTTGTACTTTTTATTAAAGTAATTAAAAATCAGGATGAAATAATTTCTTTTTTTTTTCTCTTGTGCTCTTGGATTAAACCGAGCATGATAAAAGATGAATCACAAGTTAAAAACAAAGGAAAAAAATGACTCATGGGATGAAAAAGGATTTTCGAAAAGTAACCTTTAAAGTACAAGAAGAATCAGAGATAAGTTGATTAAGAAGTTTCAATGATGGAGCTAATAAAAGGTTTAAACTGATTAAGGAAGAACCAATAATCCCCAATCAGCTTCACCCTGTTATGGCTTCAGATATTCAAAATTGATTATAGAAAGCAAATTAATAGCATTAATCTTATTTCGGATTTCTTTTCTATGCTATTGTCCAAGATTCACTTATTAGAAAGGATTAAAGTATATAACTTATTGTTGTAAATATAGTTAAAAAGTGAATTTCGTAAATTAGAAATGATATTGAAATAAAATGAAAAGTAATTTTAAACTAGGATGTGAAAAATAATTACAATAAAAATTTTAGTGCAAATTGTTTGATACATAATGGATTAATAACTAACCATAAAATAATTAAAATTAAAATTAATATTGATATATAGAAAGAAATTTAAAATGAAAGTAAGTACTGAAGTTTGTTTTAAGTTCGACTTTACTTCTGTTTGTCTTTGAACCACAACAATATAACAATAATTACAGGCTCATTAGGTCCGTTAAAAGGTTTAGATCGTATGTGTCCAGAGCATCCGAAAATTGCCTGCATCCATTTTTACTTAAATACAATCACTGGTCGATCACGCTGCAAGAGAAGCACTCGCGCTTCCGGGTCGGGGTAAAGCAATTTTAACTCCATTAGAAATGAGCAAACCGCTTGAAAAGGAAATCAAAGATAAATGGCAATCTTTGTGGAATGAAAGCCCAAGGAGTAAAATTAAAATTATTAAAAAGGACGTCAAGCCCTGGGGTACCTTCAGCCGCAAATGCCATAGAGAGGAAATCGTACTGACCAGGATAAGAATAGGTCACACGAGGCTCACCCTCTCCTATCTTATTTCAAAAGAAACTCCTCCGATCTGCTAGTATTGCAACAACAATTTGACAATACCCATATTTTCCAAGAATTCCCATATTTTACATCACACCTTAATAGCTTAGGATTAAACCCGGATATTTCCAAAACCGTCAAAGACGATGATAAAATAATAAAATAAGTGTTTCAGTTCTCAAAATCAAAAGATTTACCGACACAAATTTAACATCGAACAGACGAAAAATAAAATGAATAAATAACAATAAAATTTTTAAAAAATAATAATAAATAAATAAAATTAAACAAACGTAATCAAAATTAAGTGAGCATTAATGACCAATGATGTTTTACGCAACTAAACAAAAACAATAAAACAGTACTGAAGGTTCAAACTTGATATTTATAAATATTCATAATTTTTAAAATAGCAATAAAATAATTGACAATAGGCCATTGAAAATAAAGTAAATTACATAAATAATCATAAATAAGTACATATATACATCCTTGTTTTATTATTACAGATTTAAGACAGTTGGCACTCCAATTTAACTGAAATCAGATTTACTAAATGTATTATAATGTACAGTTTTAAATAGCAAAAAATAAATATTTAAAAAAAAGGCAGTTGGATAGTTGAGGATATGAAGAAATAATTTATATTTAATTTAGGTGTATTAAACAATAAAGGGATTTTTTAATATTTTCATGTGTTCTTCACTGACAGTAACACATTATACCTAATTTACTCATTATTATAGAAAAACACGTGTTTTTATTTATTTAGAAGAGGAATAAGGGAGTACATGTTAATCTTATATTATTGTTTTTAACTGGTAAGGGGGTGTTATGGTAAGATAAGAGTATTTGCCTTAATCCTAACTCCTAAAGAGTATTGTGTATAGGAGGAATTAAGAGCTTCAGTTAGTCAATATTATTTGGGTAGGTGCGTGAACCTGTTATTCTCTACCACTTTTACTCTTTCTTTTTTTTAAAGTTTTTATTTTAAAATCCCTTAAGCCGTATATAAATGTATCCTTATTTTTTTATTCCTCGCAAGCAAAGTTAGGGAAGCTTTGTTTTTTGTTTTCGACCACAACATAAAATAAATTATGCTTAGTTTGTCTGATTCTTTTATTTATTTTATTTTTCTTATTACACTTCGTCTTCTATTTCTTAGTCCAGGGAGTTCTGAGGTTCGCTAATTTATTTCTTCTCATTAACTTATCTTAAATAGATTATCCTCTTTCTAATGGTTCTGCAGTC
>NW_027109935.1:28178-29578 GCF_000696795.3 Halyomorpha halys
CTCCATAACTAAATTTTTCATATTTTAATTCTTTAAATTTTAATAATGTACATTTTAAGCTACTTATAATACATTAGTAGTTGGCTAGGAACTTAATATTATACAACGGTCGTTTTTGAAAAAAAAATTTATTTCGTTAATTAATTTTTTATTTGTGCACAACTCTGTTCTGTCCTTTACATCACTTGGATATTTCCCTCGTTTGGTACATTTTTTTTTTGTAAATTGTTCTATGTTAGGCTTATCGTGTTTATTGTTAACTTCCTTCTCTAAAGTATTTCGTTACAAATTTTTTTTATCTTTCCTGTCTTACCTTCTACTTTTTTTTATTATTTCTATCTATTTTTTAGATATAACATGGTCTTTGTTTATTCTGTTATTAGTTTGAATGTACCATATTTTAAATTATGGTATATTGAAAAACAAATTATTTGTGTTAAAGGACAAAATACTAACAAGTTATATGGAATATAACAATATTTATTTTCTTTCTGTCAACAACTGCTGATAAAAGAAAAATCAGAAATAGTCTCTTTTTTCCTCCAAAAAAACTGGATTTCCTGGCGGTAACATGGTAGAACCCACGTAAAATAGAGGATTGGGTCGGTGCCAAACGCTAGCTGTGTTATCGCCCGCATACTGTACCGTGTCCTCCCGTTGTACTAAATCTTATCTGCGAAAGGGCCATGTCACTGTTAATTGCGAGATCTGTTCCGGATATAACATTGCCACTTTGATCGAAAATCCTTTTTTTGACGCTATTTATACCTCACAAAAAAATCTTACTAACATCGCCTTCATGTCTAATAACTTATAGAAATTATTAAACACTCTATGTAGTCCAAATTACTACTAACAAAGGGAGAGCTGCGGACATGGGATCACCGAGTACATTAAACATTTTTTTTACAGCCTTTGATATTTTCGAAAATTTCAAAAGTTCTTCAGGACTGCATCAATATGGATCAAACTTAAGAATAATTTATGGCCGACTAAATTGCATGCAATGGTACAACCTACACTTACATTTCATTTTAATTGCTTTTTCCACACTCGTGGAAAGCCATCAGCAACTACTATAATTTTTCGCAACTCTGTAGATCCTCATTTAATCCTGAAGTGATGTGACAGTTCGTGAATGTTCCACGTCGCATCTATAACTTCCTCCTACATAATGGCATGGAACTTTAATAGGTCAAACAGTTGACTTAACAATCATTCATAAACTTTTCCGACAGGTTGCCGACAAGCGCTACCTTTGACTTAAGAGGCTGTAGTCGATAAAGCACACGGGTAACAGACCGAGGTGATAAAAGAGACCTTGTCATGAAATTCTGCCTGTCATCCATATTGCCATGGCAAGTCTAACCATAAACGAACAAAAATCTTTATACATATTT
>NW_027109935.1:29628-42876 GCF_000696795.3 Halyomorpha halys
TATATACATATAAAGATGGGAACCAATTAATCTCAACTATCTTTGTAACACTAAATTCAGAGCGACATAAATAGTTGAGATACTTCAGTAGTCTACCTTCTATTTTAAGAAATTGTTTTAAAAATTGATAAATAAGAAATGTATGGATATGGAAACAGAGAACAAATAAAAGTTGTAATGTAGTAATTTTTTTAACAAGAGAATCCTGAAGACAGAGGCACCGAAACGTCGGTATTTGTATGTATATATATAAATATAAAGCAAATTTTAAATATACGTAAACAAAACAAATGTATGCAAAGTACATATCGCTCAAGATTTATATTATAAGAAAGACGATTTTTTGAGATATTATAAAATTTCGGCCCAGCTATTATTTTGAGAAGAATATTCCTTTGGTTTGATTTTTTTTTAAATTAAAAAAAAAATGTAGATCATACTTATCTAATGAAATAAAATATATATATTATTTAAAACCTTCAGTTCAGATTATAGGTTAGAATCATATAAAAAATATGTAATATATTTTTTTTTCTTTTTTTTTTTCCTTATTTTGCGACGAACGCTGTTAGTTAATGTTTAACATTTACATTAAAAAGCTATTTGAGGAATTTTAGTAGTATAAAACAATTATTGTCACTTTCATATACCAACATCATGTCAAAATCAATTTTTCACATTTTTTTGATTTCCTTCAAAACGGCTCTGACGATTTTGATTAAATTCGTTGAAGGTATAATTTAATGTTCTTTGGTATCAGGGCTAATCCTCATTGAAATGGGTTTAAATACCAAATTTCCTAAAAAAAAAACCTTCGAACAAAACAACTGTTAGACATAATAAATTATCAATATATAAAAAATATTGAGGTTGTTTAAGAATTTCTAAAAGAGAAAAAAGTAAAAATACTAACATCTGTTTGGAACTAAACAAGCCGAGAACGCCCGATCTTTCACGATTGCATTACGGCTGTATTATATTTTGTTAAACTTAATTCTTGGCAGAAACGAATATTTATATTCGTCATTCCCACCTCTATAAACTCTAAAATACGAATTTTAAAGCAACAGAAAAAAAAATTCATAATATTTTCTTCACTATTCTTTATATTTTTGTTTTTCGAAAATCCCAAAAATGGCTATGAATTCAATGAAGTAAGTGGAAGTTGTATGATGCGCACACTGCACCATTTTTTTTTTTATTTGATTTACAAACACTGTCGTAGTATTGGAAACAAGATTGCGTCCTCATAGTTTGTATGCTTTTTTTACCCAGAATCAGATTAATTCGACAAAAATCTGAATTAATGATATTTTCATATTCAGTATATAACATTTACTTATATTAAGACATTATTCTATTGATCACAGAATATTACAAAAACAATGAACAATATTCTTATTTTGATCTATAAACGCAATTTTTTAAATTTTAGTTGCATTTAAGAACTACTTGAGAAATTATAATATTATAAAGCAATAAACATTATTTTTATTTTTATTTACAAACGCAATTACAGTATTGTAAACAAGATGGCGTCCTCGAAATTCTATCCTCACAAAGAATCAGATTACATCTATGTGGATGATTATCACCAAAATTTAATTGCTTTTTAAAGCAATTTGGAATAAATAATATTAAAATTATTCCTCTTCCAAATACTAATATTGATTATTAGATATTTCTTCTTTTTTTTATTGTAAATTATTCTTCACTATCTTTGTTATTTATTTGTATGCTCACAATTTGGATGGACCGTAGTTAAAAAAGCTTTATCTTCTGTATTTAAGTATACATTCTGATCAATTCTCGAGTGATTCAGACTCTGAACAAAGCAATAGTATAATAATTAAATCTTATTATACAATTGCTGTTGTTTTTTATACTACAATTATGTTTTATTTTCATTCCATTGTATTTTATATTTATGTTATTCCTGATAATATTTAAACCTCTATATGTATATGTATGTTTTGATGGACTCAGGTCTCTCCCAATTGAGGGTTTACCTTGAGAATCGTTTAGAGTTTACGATAGATCGCAAAATAAAAATAAAAAATTTTTTAGAATAATATAATTTGAAAATTCAATGAATATAAAAAGTAATAATTATTAGGAAATGAAATGTTAACAGTTGGGATAAAAATAATGACAGATTGTAAACAAGAAGGGAAAAACTTTATTAAAATATAAAGTTGTGTTTCATTGGGTTGCTATTTACACAGCATACTTATTTTAGTCTAATCAGACGATATTTTTTATCTGACATTAAATAGGCCTACATAAGAATACAATAATAATTAAAAATATTACTAGTGTACAACATTAGAGCATGACTTTTTATTTTTTTTTTCATCTCTTTGGTTCTTTTATTTTTTTTATGCATCTGTTTTACCTTTTTCTTTTTCTCTTTTTCATGATTTTTTCCTCCTTTTCCATCTTTTCCCCTTTTTCTCTTTTTTTCTTTTCCTTCCCCTCTCTCTCCTTTTCATAATTTGGTTTTAACCCAATGTGCCTTTAACAGAATAGTGGATAAAATAGTGACAGGCATATAAAAAAGATAATTAAGTAACAAATATAAATTTTAAAAAATCAAGAAACTATGTTAAAATTAATATACAATAAATACATAACAAGTATTAAAATATTAAAAATATATACAAAAGTAATAAATAAAATAACAAACAAGATGAATGAAGTAACGCAATTTTTTTTATTTTCTATGAATAAAAAAACACAACTTTAGACTTAATGTCAATCCAAACCCAAACAATATATCAAAGCAATCCTATACATTCCGTATTAAAAGTGTTTTTTTTCCTGAACTAAGACGGAGTGCTGCCGAGATAGGCACCTCATACAACACGCAATGTAATACAGTCTTCCAGAATAGTATACTCCAATACGCCGCAGTGTTGGCCAATGAATGAGGTTTTGATACAAAATCATAATTAATTCTTAAATTAAGTATTTTTGCTATTCAATAAATAAATATATTTTAATAAACATTAAGGAAGTGGAGTAGCTCTGTTATAAAGGCACTCAGCTACTAACTCCAAGGAACCAATAATTATTTTCTATTTCACTGTAGCCATGAGCCAGCTCTGTGAGTTTGAGGAGACCTTGGAGGTCCACCCAGCCTCACACTGTTAATTTAATCAACATTAACACAGCATTTATATTCACAAAAATAAGTCTATATCCGACTATAATTCATGATACCATCATCGTTTTGTAGGGCATCAGTATATTTTTTTGTAGCTTGAAACTTCTTGAATTTCTTTTTTTCTTTTTTAATGTTATAACATTGTTAACATAAATAGCGAGAATACTCACCTTTTAATTTTTAATCTTAAAGTTTAAATTACACTATTTAGTGTTTTATTTTTAAGAAAAGAAATTTTATTATTTTTTTAACCTGAGTTAAATATGTTTTAACAGGGAATGAATGACTTGGTGACCAAACTTGAGGTTTCCAACATATCCTGCAAGGCTGCAGTAACCTTCGCCGAGGGAGAAATAGAAAGTCAATTGCAAGCGCTCAAGGTAAATTATGTAATGTTAATTTTTAATTATTTTAGGCTAGTGAATGTTATACCACAGATATATAGTGATCGTACTATCTTCACACAGTTTCATATGCTCCACTCAGCATTTAGGCCTGTTACATTTTCCGTGATTTTTTTTTTTTTTATCCAACCACTTTAAACTAGGTAATAAAAAATGTATCTATTACTATTTACTTAAACCGATCTGGAACAAGTTCACTGAATTTGGGATTTAGCAAAATCTGCTAACTATGCAAATTAAGAATTATAGTCATAGATAACAGAATAATCCAAGCATGACCTAGAATGTTTCTTTTGTAAATATATGTTCAATAATGTCTATAGCAAAATCTCTCGCCTCAAAAATCTCTCGAGTCGGAAGAGAAGGCGATTGAACAGGGAAATTCCCTGAGGATAATAGCTGAAAAGACAGGACTTAAAGTCTCCCTCTAGAAGACCAAATTTATGACCATAACTTTGGTAAGAAAGAAATAAAAACGGAATTCGGTAAAATCCAGGTAATTAAAAGCTTTAAATACTTGGGCGAAATAATCAGCAGAAATTTGTCGGAGAAAGAATGCATGGAATACAGGGTTAAACTTTGGAGAATTTATGCTACATAACCAGTAACATTTATAATAAAAAAGTGCACCTCCAAGAAGGCCAATCTTAGGTACCATTGTACAGTGGTAAAACCAGTGATATTGTACGAAACAGAGACTATGTTCTTTCCTAGTCTGGAGAAATTGCTGAAAATAGACAGGAGTCTTAGAAGAATCCATGAGCCCAAAATAACACCAGAAGGATACAGACTGAAATCCAACAGAGAAATACAGTGAAACCCTTGATTTGGAAACAGAAATAAGGGCAAGAAAACTTAAGTTTTATGGACACATAGCAAAGGATGGCCGAGGAGAGATTGAACAAGAAGATTTTTCAGTAAGATTATGGGATAGAAATTCAATCACGGATACACATCAACAATCACAGTACAAATCAAATAGGGCACACAGGCGCTTGGGATTACACAGGATTTGTGTGAAGATAGAACAGAGTACCGGAAATTCCTGAAACAGTGCTGAACGGTGCTTGTGGTAGTGGACAGTAAAAATCTCCCGTCTTGGAGGACTTGAACGGAAGAAAGGAAGAAGTTCTCAAGTGTGAGATGGGTGAAGTACTCAAGCAGAGATGGGCAGAGACGAAGAAATTGAAAAAGAAACCTGAGTCATATTCGCGTTTAAAGCTTAAGGGCTATTTCACGTCAAATAAATATTAATACGATATGAAACGACACACTGTATGACTATCAATTGTATGTATGTATATGTATAAATACATATATGTATACATTATATCCAATATATAATATTTGGAGAGTGATTTTTAATAAAATATTCTTTTAAAAGCTTCTATATGTTGTATTGACTTTGCAAATATCTATACTATAAATTAGCATTACTCTATAAATATTTTTTACCAAAGTTTATAAAACTTAGTCTTTTTTTTTATGTATTAATTATTTCCTTTTATGATTGCTACTCTAAGGCTCTTATTGAGTATGGGTGTAATTACTATTTTTATTTTATTAAGTTAGAACTTTTTACTTTTTCCTATTTTATTTTATTTTAATTTATTTAAGTATATATTTTGATCAATTTATCTTCTCTTTTGTTTACATATACGCAGTAATACTTGTGAAATTGTTCCTCTTTTGTATTTTTCCATTTAAAATAAAAACTAATATAATAAAAGTGTATAAGTATAACAAAATAGGATGTATGTTATATATACAAAAGATGTTTTTATAAAAAAAAAAATTATATCTAGAAAAAATGTGTTACGTTTATTATAGTACAATAATAATTATAGTAAAGGCTTAGTGAACCCGAAGCTTTGTGTTCTACCTTATCATGAACTAGGTGGAGCAAAGATACCAGAGCAATCCCGGTGATAAATTTAAGGCAAATCTACCCCAGTCTATTCCTTATATCTATGGTTAATGAATCAGCAAAAAAAAAGGAAGGATCGTAGCAGGAAATGGTTTTTAGTTTATAATTGGACACTTAGCAAAGAGTGATCTGGACACTAGACGTAAAACAAGAATCATGTTCAAAACCTTGAACAGACCTGTTGCAACGTTTCGAGGGCCAACATGGCACTAATTATTACAACCTATGACAGATTCGAAAGGAGGGTGCTGCGAGAAATGTTCAGTGGTGTGTTTGACACATGGGTTTTGGCTAAGAAGGAAAAATCTGCCTTGTCAAATGAGAAGAGTGACTAAGGTAAAATTCAACGGGTATGTTAACAGAAAGGGAGAATATTCAGACAGGTGAAGGAAGTGTGGGATGAAAGGAGTAAATGGAAGATGGAAGGATAAAATAAAAGACATGCAGCAGGCGGCATGCTTATGATGAAGAACAGCTCCGAACAGAGTAAAGAACAGGTCTCTAGCTACGGCAGAAAAAGAAAATATTATATCCATTAAGGATGTAAGGGTATTTAATTATTATTAAAAAATATTTTCATTTTTTGTTTCATATATAAATTATGAATCAGTGGTAGATAATTATTTATTCTGCTACTGTAGCCGTCGTATTACTTATGTAAGTGATGTTGTTTTGTAATCAGGCCAGGCCATAGCATTCTCTTAACGGAAAGGGTACGCATGAATGTCCTGACTTTAAAAGCGGACTAATATAAGGAGGGTTGTCTTTTACTTATTAGTGGACACTCCGGATAAATCTCAAATGTCTCACTCTGAATGAAACCTGTAGGATAACCCATCTTTCCTGGCCTATCCTGGAGTACATTAAGGCCTTGAACCCTTTCCTCACCCATTATAAAAACAAAAAAGTTTGCAGCCATGTGTTAAATCTAGATGTTTTATGAGAATTACTGTATCGACGATGTCTCTTTAAAAAAGTAATCATGATCATTAGTTGAAAAGTGCACCGTGATTATTTGCAATGCATATCAGATTATTTACGAATACTTATTAAAATATAAAAACTAAAATTTTTATTATAAACAAAGGAAAATAAGTATTATACATGAAAAATATTACTTCATGTAATTGCTTATTTTATTTATTTACTTGGCTTTAAACTTAGAAATTTATTTATTTTTTAATTTTTTTTTTGTAGTATTGATAGATTTATTTATTGATCGATATTACAATCTGCCACACAGTTGTGGGCAATAGGTAATAGTAATGAATGATCTCATACATACTAAAATAAAATAAAAAAATAAAAATTTTTTTTAAAAAAAACTCTCTGAAAATATAAACAAAAAAATTTATTAGCTTAGCATTATTATTAATTTATTATTTGTCAATTATTATTCTCTACATAAGTTTTATTTCACTATTTTATTTTTGTATTTAGCATCTTACCTATATTATGTTAATTAAATCATTAGTTTTATCTCTAAAAACTAATTTCAAAATTGTATAATTTTAGCTTGTAAACCTTTAGAATTATAATTAAAATTGTAATAAATCTATTAAAAGTTAAATTATAATTAAAAGTGTAAAAAATTCGTATTTAATTTATTTTATTAGTTGTATATGTCGGACCACATTTGTTTTACTTTGTGATTATTAAATAAATTAAGAGACTGTTAATATCTTCGGGGTACTCCCACTAACGAAAAATCATTCGAAGCGTCTTCTGTATCGGTCTCGTAAATATTGGTCAGATATATTTATGAAGAGTTTTATGTAATATTTTAGGAAACTAAAATCTTTAATTTACCCTCAACAATGTTGATATTTTAGTCAATATAATATTTAGTCAAATATACTGAAACGAAAACTGAATTGCCTCACTTGAAAAAGTACAAACAAAACGGTATCGCCTGCGGAAGCTGCCCCATCAAATGAGGCGTGAATGAGCTTTGTTCTGAGCCTTAGGCCCGAGAATGAGAGATAGCCGATGTTCGCACAACACCGGCTCTCTAAAAGCTATACCTCTGTAAGTGTCTTATCTCTTTCAAAAGGGAAGAGATAAGTACTTCCGTAGAAGAAAATACTATTTATGAGAGAGTTCTGAATATATTTGCAAATATATCTACAAAACATCGAAGTGGTATCTTCATGAATATAGCATTTCTACTCCAATAATCAGAAATGTGTTAAATATACTGATATGCTCTCAATTTCCTCCCCAACAATATCCTTGGAAAATATTTTATTCAACATTTATCACTCAGCTACAATCACACCAAAGTAGACACACTGAGCGTATACAAACTACATTATACTGTTCAGTCCTGATTTTAGAGCAGTTTTCGATTTCAGCTACATGTGAATTCAAATTATACTACTTATTAACTTATCCTTGAAGTTCACTATTTAGTCTTTAAGTATTTTTTTACTTCTATATCACCCTTAAAGGGTATATCGCTGCTCCCGAAAATGGGCAATTTCAAGCCCAAATTAAACAATGCTTGTGACCAAGGATCACCCTATCTTAGGTCATTCAACACATCAAAATCCCTTTAAAAATCGTCCTGAATCTTCATCCGATTTTTTACGTATGTAAGAGTCATTTTCGCAAGTTTCCGAAACTTATTTCCACAATTCCACACTATCTATTCAATCGTAGGTCTGCTTAATATCCATGTAATAAGTAAATCGATATAAAATTTCTGTGTTTTTCAGACATTATATTGAAGGAAAAGATACGGTGAGTAGTAGATCTGCAACTCCTAATGAAACCGCATTTGTGTCTCCCAACCAATCTTTAAACCTCTTTGAGCTAGATTATATTGATTGCCAATGATCATTATTTATGAATGACCCTAAGAAGAGATCTAACCTTTATAGTTATAGTCTGTCAATTTTTTATACAGGTTTTACATACTTGAGCTTTATAGGAACTAAATACTTCAAAACGAAGAAAAACATTCTCTCTGTATGTTAGGATATATTCACGTATAAAGATTGGCATTTGTGTGAATTATTTATGTTATTTTCCAACTACTTTATTGATCAAAAACATGAACATTCATATTAAATTTGGTTCAGAGAAAATCAAGGCATTAAGATGTATGTTATTGTTTTGCAACGTTCGATTTACCTTCTTAGAAAACAAACAAGGTCGTTGCATAAACCTTTTGTCTAATGTTACCATACACCAAACATTTCGGTGGCCTCAGATCTGAAAAACGTAACAATAACATATCCATTGCAGTTCGGCCACAGCAGTAAGATGCAGAGCCTGTCTTAACGACTAGATTACCTTGATTCACTTTGAAAAAAATTTAATATGAATGTTGATGTACATTTTCTATTAATAAAGTAGTTGAGATACATATACATTTGTTCATTATTACATAAATAATTCATTCCAATACAAATGTCTAGACGTGAATATCTCCTAAGCAAAGCGTTACAGTACCTGTAAAGGAAATTTTTTGTCTACGTTTTGAGATCCTTAATTCATATTTTCAGTTCGAAATGCTAACCCTGAAACAGCCTGTATATGGGGCAGGGCACTGTTGTATTACATCCCCGAGGCTTCTGTTTAGTCATCCGGAAGTTATAAACTGAAATGTACAACTTTACCGCCAAGATATTTGCTGATCGATGCCAGCTGTTTTATAACTGTGAAGGGATCAGATCATCTCGTAGATCTCTTACTTCTCTAGAAATACTTATTTCATTTCATTTAAAATTATTATTGCTAGTAAAAAAATATATTGCATCCTCGTAACCAAAGGTAAAGAAGTTTTGTATTCATGAAGGAAATGAAAAAGTCTTTTGCACTTTCTATCCACCTCTGCTATTTAATTAAATTCCATTAACTAAATCTAACACACTGTGTTTTATTATATATTATATATTTTGCCTTGATCCTGAACAAAAGATCCATTTGGAACCCCCATAGAACTTAAAATAAGAGAACTGAGGTTTTAGCCAATTATATTGAATACTACTGCTCAGCAAGACCTCTTATCTCTCAATAGACAACAACCTTCTAATTTATAAGATTATCCTTTTATCTGAACTTACTGACTTGAACAGCAGTACTTTTGAACCTCAAACGTATTCTATCCTTTCCATCCAAAATCCTCTGAGCCATAGTCAACGCTCCATATTATGTTTCCAACGCTTCATATCTCCTGTGTCCTTAACCTTATGCCAGCCAAATTTTGAAAATTTCTATTTTCTTTTTCAAACATTTCCATCCATCCAAATCCTTTGCTCTGGTCCTTATTCTATCCATTTATTCATCCCTAAAAAGCACCACAAAACTTTTTTTTTTTACTTTATTTATTTGTTGATATTTACAACTGTATAAAAAAAAATACAACCAGTAAATTTGATCATAATGACATAATGATATGATACAGGATGTAGAGAAACTACCCAGTAGTAGAACTCTAAAAACAGTTTACAATATAAGGTCACGAGGCCATCTTCTTTTCAGGCGCCTCGGAGGATTGCCAGGAATGGAAGAGGAAGCAAGGTTAGAAACGAGTGGGTTTGGGTGGTTAGGGAGTTTATAATGGAAGGAATAATATCGGGTTCGGGCTAGATCGGTTACATAAGGAACATTTAGGTCTTTATGGATGGTTTTATTAGTAACAACATGACCACAAAACTTGAAACCGCATTGGTCACGAGATTATTTTGTACTTAAAGAAGCAGCTTTTAGCAAGAACTAGGTTCTTTAGTTAGATACATTCATAAAGTAAATAAATAATAATACACGTGTTTAATATTTCGGATTCTAAGTATTAATATTATATACCATATCAGTTTTCTTTTATTCATCTTTCAAAACTTGCAGATTTCTATTTTTTTGCTCAAATTATTTTTCTAATTCCTAATTTTTTTAGTATATTATCTTACGCTCGTCTTCTCAATCTTGCTTTTAGAACTTTTACTAATGGATTTTAGTTTCTATTATAAATTAAATTATTTCCGTTTCAGATTCATTTTTAAGCAAGAGTAAAAAAGTTTTATTGACTTAAACAAACTATTTTATCTTCAGTCAAGAATTAATTGAAAAAATACAGAACAATTTACTGACTCTAATTGAAATTCTTGAAATTGAAACGAAAAAATCGTTGACAATTGCATTACTCTCATAGTGATTACTAAGTTAATTTTCTGCTGTGATGAAATTCTGCTTCCCTGGAGAGGATTTTTTTTTTTATTAATGTAAGTAATTCTTTTCAAGAAACTTTTAATTTTTACTTAAGGTCAAGAAACTTCAGATTCTTTATCTTTTTAGTTATTTTTTAATCTTGGATATTAGAGATTAATCTGAAAATATTTTTAAACTAAAGTTTGTATATATCAGAAGCAGGTTTCAAAATATCTACTTTAAAAAACACTGTGATCAGTTCCTTAAAGGAAGAACTCCTAAAAGGATTAGAAATATGTCCGTACCTAAAATTCTCTCTTCATTCATCAAAGGCTGCGATATTATTATTTATTTTCCTAGAAGTAATTCAATGTATACTTCATTCGAAATTATATTTTTAACACCACATACTAGTTAAGAGAAACGTTCATCTGAAGTAGACGGTACTGAGAAAGTAGGAAGAAAGCAGCGAATGCTTCTTGTAGACGAATGATGATAGTGTAGAGGTCTCCGTGATTCAAGCCTGTTACTTTTGAATAATGACTGTGATTCCGACACCATTTGGGAGGTGTATCGTACACCATAGCTGCCTTAGAATGATGGAGGAGGGGGGGCAATATACCAGGGATTTCGAAAAAGAGAAAAAAATATCAACTTCAACGGTTTTAACACCCGATGGACTATGAAAATGCTACTAATTCCACTGTTTGAAGAAGGGTTGAACAGTGTATTAGACAATAACTCAGTTGGGACGCCTGAGTTCTATAAACGTTTTGAATAAGCGTAGAAAGAAAAATTAATATCAATTTCGAGCTCTAAACTATATTTTTTTAAAGAAAAAAAGGTAATAGTGAAGCCCCTCATATAAAAATTGAAAAACAAAATAGAAAATTAAATATTTCTCTATTTAAGATGAATCAAATATAATTAGTAATTAATGTCGAATAGTTATATAATTGATTTAGAAAAAATAGGCAGAATAAGACAGTATTAGAACTTAGTTCCTTTACTTTACATATCAATGTATATACAATCAATATATATATTTGTGGGTCTTGAGGATTTGTTTATAATACAAATTCATTTAGGCGATGTTTCGCAACATTATTGTTTGCTTAGACATACCCTACAATGAACAATTAAAACATTACTAACAATTGTCTATAAAAGTGCGATCTAACTAACTCCAGATTTGTGCCATAACTGATTAGGTTCTGAAATGGAGGTATGTTTGCTTTGGTTTGGTGTTGAACACGTAATCCTTTTTTTTCTAGCATAGATAGTAATTTTTATTTTGTCTGTTTCTATTTAGTGTTGTTAATTGTGTCTTATGTATTTATTATATAAGAGTAAGATAAATTTAAATTTTGTACATCCGATTTTTTATTGATAGCTCGATTCTTATATTTTCTGTAAAAATCATTTCTTTTAAATTTCGGTTAAAGTTCTTTGTTTCCCGATATATGATTTTCGGTACATCAAATTTTAATTTATCTTCTGTTTGTCTAAAATGTGCAGTGAGAGGAGCTTGGTCAGGTTTTGAAATACTGTTCTGAAGTTCCAAAATAGGATTTGCCAATGTTTTTTCACAGAACTGGGGGAAATTCTATTTTGGAACACAACTACAAGTGTCCCACTTTACTCTCGAAAAGTTCATTTTAATTCTCAAACGTGTCGGCCATTAGGCCATTATCAAGGAGACAGCCTTAATTATTGACTTGCCAAATACAAACTACTAGATTAGTAGTATTAGCTTGTGCTTTATTATGAAGCTTGTCCGGCCTGGGTCATATTGGATGTACCTTCTTTCTGAATAAATAAATCAAAATTACTATAATGGTAACAGTAATGAGCATTGATGTGGGAAAATTGGAAAAATAATCTTCCTTATTTTTTTAATAAAATGTCAGCAAAATGAAACAAAATTACTGCAAAATAATTGTTGACTAAATTAAAAGAAAAGTTTTATTATAAACTAAAACAAACTGAATCCACTTAGATTTTTTATCAACCTAAAACATTAATTTAATTAAAACATATTCTAAGGTTAATGGTGGGTACACATATTGGGGAATATTATCCAAATTAATTATGATTGGCTAGAAAGTAAAATTGATTGGTGGACTGTATTCATTAGGATTTGAAAATAATTAAGCATTATGAAAAAGGGAAATAAAACTTATATTCCTAATTAATTCATCCATAAAAATGATTTTATGTGGCGTTTAGCCAAAAGGATGTACAATGTGGTTTAGTTGGGTTAAAATTTTGACTATTGATTTCGAATGATGTTAACTATTGAATTTATTATTTATAGAATAATAAAAGATATTATAGTTTTACTTGGCTGGTGATTGGTGGTAGGCTATTGAAGGATTCGATAAAATCAATGAAAAATGAAAATTTGAGAAAATTGTTTTCTCTATGCTCATCTCTCTCTCTTATTTTACCTCTTTCCCTTCACCTGGGTCTGGTGTAGATTACTCACGTATCCAGAATTTATAGCACATGCGCAAAATACTGTTTCTCTTACCTCAGAAATATTGTGTACTCTGAACCTGTTGAGACAACTGGGGTTAAGAACCCCTACTATTTCATGA
>NW_027109935.1:43846-51142 GCF_000696795.3 Halyomorpha halys
CCGGGACTTAGCTGGACCGACTCGTTACCAACTCCACTCAATTATCGTTTCCTAGCTTATCACCAACTTCTGATAGAACTTGATACCGTTACTGAATTTCTAAGTCAGCACTTAGAGCGGAACTTATTATGTAAAATATCTCTCAATTAATATTCGAACTGTTAACACAATTAACCGAACGCTTCTCAATCCAACTAACTAGAGTTAGAGCGTTGGATTAATCGGGATTCTTTTCCTCGATAGTCCATTGTTCCTCTAAATTGCTTTGATTAATTATTGGTCATGCTAGTGGTCCATAGGAAGCATGTAGGTAAAATTACAGTGTTATGATATCTGTTAAATATCGCATATGTGATATAAACTTAATCCACTTCCTATATTATATAATTTAAAAGACAATTTTTATAGAGAAAATTACAGTACATTTCAAAAAATGAACATTTTCGTTGATGAATTATATTTACTGTCCATTTACATTGGAGAAAATATGCAAGAAGCAGTTTTTTACTTTTACGACACCATATGGGTCATTTCCATATGAAATGGCCTAGTATCTGAAACACCTCTTTCACATTTTTGGCGTATTAGTAATACCGACTAAAAGTATATAATTTTTTATGTCAATAGTTTTTTTTTTATGGAATTTTAATTTAAATTGCTAAAATATCGTAACTGTACTGCTAAAATGGTAAAATGTTATCAAATTTTCTTTTATTTGATATGTAACTTGAAACTCTTAAAAAAAAAAAAATGTATTTTTGCTTGTGTATTTTTTAAATTCAAGAAGCTCAGAAGCACTATATTTTGTTTTTCTTTTTGAAATAATTGTCATTCCGGCTCATTTTGGTTACTTCCATGCCAAATTTCAATATGGAATAATGATGGGATCAGAAGTGAATAACATTTAATCTTTAAGTAGATGCTATGATTCATCAAATAACAATAAATGATAACTTAATTTTCCGTTTTAATTTTTCTTATTAAGAGATAAAACATATACTAAATTATAATAAGTATATTATCTTGCTAAAATGTATAATTTATAATTTTATAATTGGATATACGAATATATCCATACGTGTAAGTGAGAAAAAAAAGATTTTTAAACAATACAAAGCATCTTGCTAAAATGTTGCGTAATTGTAAAATATAATATATCAGTGTAAATAAATATTTAGCTCTTGAAAAAAAATAAATAAATAAAAATAGCGGTAGGCTTCCTAGTAGCACTGGTCGACTGAATTCAAGATTTTGGAAATAAAATAATGTTTTAATAATGTAATAATTTTGCATCATGCAATCCTGATTTTATTCGAAATATTTTAATTCAAATGTTCAAAAACTCTCTATCATTCCCTTTTTGGCGCCCATTTTTCTAATTTTCGCCTATCTATTCTGTGTAGCGGCAATATACAATTTCGAATTATAGCACATTACAAAGAGGATAAAATGCTGATCATTTCCATCCAAGAATGTAGCTACGATTTTTATTTTTCGAGATAGTTTAATCTAAATGCAGAACACGTCGAGTATTGTTCCCTCTCCACTTGTACCGTTTCATCTCAAGGGTTACCATAGGTAATAGACGGAGAGGGGGCGGAAATGTATTTAGTTATAAAAACACATAGCATGTACATAGGTCGGTATAGGTTCCTCATCAAATTTCTCTTTTTTCTACAGATTTGCATTTTGATTGGGTCAATAATTACTCTATTTCATGGTTACTAGTTTACCTTTGATATGGAAACTATGGCAGGAGGCTTTTTTGAAATGTAGCAATATCTAGGAAATTACTTTTTTGCTTTAGGCCATTATTGTGCTAGGATTTTGTTCGAATTCATAATACACCTTAATTTTATACAGGTTAAAACCAATTCTCTACTAAGCTTTACTACTGAGGAAACAAAATAAGATATAAAAAAAATTGGCATTTATCTATTTTTTTTTTTATTTTTAATAATTTATTTATTGATATTTACAAATGTATACATATATACACATCAAGTAAATTTGCTGTAAGTGATATTATGACATGGGACGTGGAGAATCTACCCATTGATAGAACTCCAAGAAAATTTGTAAAGGAGAAGATCTCGAAGCCATCTTCTTTTCAGACGCTTAGGAGGATTATTAGGTAGTGAAGGAGAAGCCAGGTTAGAAACGAGTTAGTTTGGGTGGTTGGGAAGTTTATTACGGAAGGATTGGTATCTAGTTCTAGCCAAATCGGCAACATAGGGGACATTGAGGTCCTGATGGATGATTTGATTTGTGACAAAGTAAGGAGCATTAAGGATTTTGGACTGTAAGGATTGGATTCGAGAGGAATTAGATGGTTTAGTGGAGCCCCATAGCTCAATTCCGTATGTCATTTAGATCAGTCTTTTGTAATGGATTGGAAGTTTGGACCGTTTGTCTAGTAAATGTTGTAATAGTCGGAATCGACGAGCAGTTTCCTGTCTTTGCAGTCTTGTATGAGGATTCCATGTCAGTCGTTTGTCCAGATTTAGTCCTAAGTAACGGATCTGTTCAACAAGAAGAAGTGGTGTATTATTAAAAGATACTGTAGGGCAAGACGAAGGATAAATGTGATTTGGTGGGATTTATTGGAATTTATTTTAATCCTCCAGTTTTATCTATTTTTATTGTGATGATGTATTTAAATTATGTATAACGAATATACTATTTTAGTATGGATTGTTTTATAAGATAGTCAGTCGTGTTTTCTCCTACATATTTCACAACACAATCTTTCTACTTCCAGATATAATTTGTAATTCAACTTTTTCTACCCTATAAAATTTGTAATACAATTCGAAATTCTTATTTCTGTTTGTTTGCAATGAGACTCCTCTATGAACTTACCAACTAGATATTAAGATACAAAAGCTAACTGTTGTTGAGTTTCCATATTTATGTAGTGCAAATGCTTTTATCTGGCCTCCATTTACCTAATTTACAATGTAAATGATTCTGTATGCTATCACTGGCTGCTCGACAGTAAATATCATCAAAGAGGCTAATTATAACACAGGTATACAAACGAACAGTCACAACATTAAATGAGTGAGTTTCTATCTGCCAGCGTTGGCACATGCCGTACTTTATGTTAACAACATTCGGTGAAGTTGCTTTGGATTCGAGCCCCATTGAAGATGCAGACACCTGCCTGGCGGCTTAACCCTCTGCTTTAACCGCTTACTCTGATTAACTACACCTTCAATCATGGTGTAAATACATTTGTTATTAACAATCTTAGGTCAAAATTGATCAAAAAGTACTTTGTCTATTAATGAAATTAAGAAAAAAATAAATTATCGAACTGTTCGTCGATGAACGGTTTTCGTGATTTGTTCAGGCCGATTCCTCAATTTTTGTCAGTTTTACAATGTGATTTTTTTAGTTTTCAAACACATTTCGGTTCCTTATTAGTAAATGTTTTAAAAGTAAGATAATCCTTGACCTAATTCTGGGATTTCGCGAGCAGATTGGGTTGGAAAGGATTATTTTTTGTGGTACAGTATATCACTAAATGAAATGAAATGTTCAGAACCATAAAATAAAAATTATAAAACAAACTTCATTACTTAAATACTTCTGTCAAACTCCAAAACAGCCTTAAGTTTGTTAAAAAAAAAAAAAAAATAGGGAAATTTCCAAGTCCCGCATAAATACATATTTTAATGTGGTTTTTTTTTTTTTTAATGATTTATCTTTATTTTCATTATTCAACAATTCTCACTAAATTCGCTAAAAAAATTGTAAGATAACCATTAATTAAGGTTGATTTCAATTTCATTATAAAATCCAGTCATTAAAATCATTCTTGGAAACATGGGCCATCACTGTGAATTACTTAAATCCATTTTTCTATGAACAGTTGTTGCTTGCACCGCGCTGGTCTTTCACAAGATATTCCAATGATCTGAAAAGAAAAGAAGCCAGAAAGTAGAAAGTCATGGCTCTAAGGAGGATATTGTGAGACTGCCTACGTTTTGGAAAATTTTCATTTGGGGCACAAACTTTTTTTAATAGGGGCTTACCGTACGTTTGATTCCTCTATTTAGGTCGTTAATTCTCAAGTATTCGCAAACGGACCAAGAAATGATAGACTAAAGTAATTCAGAGTCAACTATTTCTGATGAACAATCTGATCTGGGCTCATCGAAGGCTTTTGTCCCCAGAATTTAATCGATTGAATCAATACATTTTCATCTTCCACCACAAAAACGTTCTCGGCTGATTCATTCACCTTTTTCCAGTAGTATCTCAAATAGAATTATAGAAATAAGACCTACCCTGCGCCAATGTCAGAAAGGTTTATAAAACGGAATGAAAGGTAGCTGTAGTTATTCCACGGATTTGAAGTCAAACAAATCCTGTTGTGGAAAAGGACAGAGTCGAATTAGGATTAAAATAGGTATTTTATTGTCAGGAATGAATGTGTTACTTACATAAGTTATACAACTTGTACAAACTATAACAAATTAGACTCTATCATGAAAAATAAAAACCATTTCCATTTAGCTTTAGAAGAATGCCTGTCTTTTAGTTTTACCCAATACAACCGAATCCTTCAAAGGGATACAGTACACTATTTAGGACTTAACTGGGACGACTTGTTTCCTCATTCTAGAATCAAACAAGATACTCATAAAAAAGGGTTAAAACTGCATTGCCCGTTTCTTCCCAAATCCTCACGTATATCTGTATGAACATTATCCTACGAATACTCAAAAAGACCAATATACAAAAAAAAAATATTTTTACTAGGGGCTAACTAAACTTTATATAGTGACGCACTAAGCGTCTACTCAACATTCAACCAACAAATAATAAATTTCTTATAATAATTTCTCATAATAACTTACATAGACATACTGACAGACAATTAGTAAATGACAAGGATTGACTTTCCTTCCAACACTAGGAGGATACTAATAAGATCCTGGACAAGATATCCTCCTTCCTTAACTAAGCAAGTGTACTGAACCAAGCCAGGAAAGAAGTTCTACTGGGTTCCTCTTTTCCCGTCCAGGATATGTTCTTATTTCCTATGATTGTCTGTAAATCAGCTAATCGTCAATTAACTCTAATTGGTACAAATTGGTATTTTAAAAGAGAAAAAACATTAAATATTAGACGGCATCAGACCATGTACGTTAATTTTTCATATATAATTTATAAATTTGTATCCATATGTAGTAAAGCAACAAATCACGAGACCAATTAAAGCCTCTTTGGATTTATGAGGTTAATAAAGTAAATGTTGAGATAATGAAGGCCGCATAACGGGGATAAAGGGAGAGGAGTGGGTCAGGTGGGTAATTTTTTTATGGTAAGCCCTCTGGACTTTAGCCGCTTTCAGATTTACTGCAAACTTGACTGCTTTCGATATTATATCCGAGAAAAGAGAAAAATATTCAAAATATAAAACATATTCTCCCAGTAAAGTTCTAAAAACTACTTGTACTGGCAATGACCCACATACGTTCTACATAAGGATCTCAAAATACATTGGGTTCTAAACTTGTTTTGCCTTGGCACTTTGGCACATTTTGGCTAAACAAATTTCCCAACACCTTGTGCTAAAAAAAATCTAAAAACGCTTTCAAAATTAGATTATGTAAAAAAATAAGAAAATTCAGTGCAAAGTAAATAAGCACAATATACTTGATATCTTAATTTGTATTTATTATTTTGTAAAAGTGGCATTCACTGAAGGCACCCAATGAGTTCCGTGGCACACCCTTTGGGAATTGCTTCCATACTTGAACTCCTGACTTCCAAATTTTTAAAACTTTGTACCGTCATAATCCACTTGTCTCTTATCATGCTAAAAGGAGCCTTTGATGGCCTCCTTCCATACTAAATATAACTGTGAGAGAACTGGCAATATCCATTTTCTCGTTCACGAGCTATACTGCTCACAAAATTGTGAACTGCACTGCCTTTGACTACTACAGGTCAGATTATTTAAGGAAACCGGACTCTATGCTCTCAAAAAAGGAAATTTTATCTCAGCTATTAACTGAACAGAACTGTTCATATTACAAGAAGTTGGTACCCGGTCTAAATCTTATGCTACCTGACATAAGAGGCACAGAAGAAAGAGACCTAAAGAGAAACTTGAAAACAAAGAAAATAGTTTTATTAGTTCGATGTCACAAATGTATGCATAATATCTAACTTCTAAAAGCACTTGTATTCCTCAAATGATAAGAGTGAATAAATAAATAAATAAAACCTTTAGCAATCCGTTGCTGAAACCCCTAAATGTAATATGACGTCAGTGATCGAGGCCGGGTTAAGGAAGTGCGACGGTCGTGGCCGCAGCGAGCCTCAACGAATAAAAAATAATAACTGAATTCAAAGTTCTGTCTTACAGATTCAGATAAAATAAAAACCTACAGTTGATTACTACAGTTTATATATTTCATCAATAGGGTGTAAGGAGGTTGATACACCTACAACATTGATATGATATGGAAAGGCTCTGTCAGTCATTGTAGTTTATGCTAGAATAATCTGACCAAATCTTCCCTTACCTAAAGTGAGACACGCTAATTCTTTCTTGGGGGAGTTGTTAGATGATAATGCATATAGTTTGTTACATTAAAAATTGTATAATTGTACTAACCTTTATAATTTCTTTTTCATCTTTTGAACCAACTAGTCTTTGCAGTTTTGTGGTCGATCATAATATTGAATAAAAGACCCAGAAACTTAATGTTCGTCATAAGTATGTATCTTAAAATACTCTAGATTTATTTTAATTAGAAATTTCTTTTACAAAAAATGGTTGCGGTATATATAAGATTTATACCTTGATAAATGTTGGCGAAAGTGTGTTTTTCAATGGGAATGTTCTTCCTGTATAAAATAAACCTTGTGAATACAAAATAATTTTTTTTTTTATTTATTGATATTTACAACTGTATAAAAAATACAACAAGTAAATTTGGTCATAATGACATAATGATATGATACAGGATGTAGAGAAACTACCCACTAGTAATAAATTATTTTATCTTGTACTCAATGTTTTAATTTTAAAAATCTCAAATACACCATCAAATTGTTTTTAGTATTTTTGATGTATTATTATTTATATTTGTATGAGACTATATAATCTATTAGACTTTTTAGTAGATTCATGTGAACAAAATTCAAATATAATTAGATAGTTGCTATAATAGATCATACAACAAGAAAGAGTAACTTATAATTTTCAGTTTAAAATTTGTCTTTTCATGGATAAAATATTCATTAAATAATATGAAACAGATTATTACATCT
>NW_027109935.1:52865-54537 GCF_000696795.3 Halyomorpha halys
GTCATTTACTGCTCCTCTGTGAAAAACTCTGTAATAATCGCCAATATAACAGTAGAATACAATACAATAATCGCCAATATAACGGTAGAATATAGTACAATATAACAGTAGAATACAATACAACAATCGCCAATATAACGGTAGAATACAATATAACAGTAGAATACAATACAATAATCGTCAATATAACGTTAGAATATAATACAATAATCGCCAATATAACAGTAGAATACAATACAATAATCGCCAATATGACAGTAGAATACAATACAATTATCGCCAATATAACAGTAGAATACAATACAATAATCACCAATATAAAGGTAGAATACAATACAATAATCGCCAATATAACAGTAGAATACAAGACAATAATCGCCAATAAAACAGTAGTATACAATACAATAATCGCCAATATAACAGTAGAATAGAATATAAATTTTGGCATAATAATCATTCTTTCTTAATTTTTATTCCACTTCATTATTTTTCTTCCTAACTTCCTCTTTCTTGTGTGGGCTCTCTTTTATCCTTTCTTTAATACGTTCTAGGGAGTGATTTTTCTCTTCTGGGCTTCATGGTACCATCAACTTAATATTATTATTAAAATTTTCATTTCTTTTCTAGTAGAAGTAATGCTATATGAAAAGCAGTGCCGTTCTCCAACACAAAAAGTGGATATGATGCGCTGTCAACCTGAAACTACGGTGAAGATAAAGTTTTTATTATCATAACGTTCCAGCTACGAGTATATTCTATTCTAACCAGTTTATCGCTAGTATTCTTCCGCGTTCAATCTCCTACTATTTTTGTTTATCCAATAACTGTTCCTCTAAAATTTAAATATTTTATGAGTGGTTAGATCTTGTGATTTAAAAGGTTAATCGTCTGAAGGACGATTCAGATAGTCAACTACACTGACATTGCAAGTTTATATTTAATGTTTTTGAGTAAATAAATATTTAAGATTTCTCTGCATCTTCTAATTTCATAGTTCTTCTTCTTTTTTTTTTTTAAGCCACTCAAAAACTTGAGTTTTAACTTAAATTTGAGATTTTAGTTATAATGTTTACCGGTTAAAAATTGCTTCTTGGATTTGTGAATTTGGTCATCGATATTATTATTAGAGCCATTCAGTGATGATATCGTCAAGTTAGAAAACTAACAAGTTTTTGTTTTACTTAACTTCTCAGTTGACTTTTAAATTTTTTTCTGCATTTTAAAAACTTAACCACAACAGACATTTACTACACTTGAAACTTTATATAAACTTCTTAAGTTCATTTTTTATTTATTTATTTTTTTTTTACCTTTACATAAAAGCTAACCATATATCTTTTATGTTTTAACGATATACATAAAGTCATTTAAATTAAACTTTACATTCTATGGCCATTTTCACCAATTGTATATATTTTACTTGCTCTGTCCTACCCTCAACTTCTGTCAAGTCATCTTTGTTATAATCTATTGTACATTTTCGGATCTCCCCTATTTAATATTATATCTAGTATTGTAAACTACTTTTAAAAAAAATACAAAGTAAGTCTAAGTGGCAATCTTAATACTTAAGTTGTTATTTTGAAAATCACGCAATGTATTAATAAGAAATTAAAATACACAACACAGATTAGGAGGTTTGGAAGACTTTTAGCGAAAAGTACACCAGGGA
>NW_027109935.1:55052-56913 GCF_000696795.3 Halyomorpha halys
TTATTTAATAGATGATTTGTTCAATAATACAATTATCAATATTACATTTTAGTAAGATGTAATAATCTGTTTCATATTATTTAATGAATATTTTATCCATGAAAAGACAAATTTTAAACTGAAAATTATAAGTTACTCTTTCTTGTTGTATGATCTATTATAGCAACTATCTAATTATATTTGAATTTTGTTCACATGAATCTAATACAAAGCCTAATAGACTATATAGTCTCATAGAAATATAAATAATAATACATCAAAAATACTAAAAAAAATTTGATGGTGTATTTGAGATTTTTAAAATTAAAACATTGAGTACAAGATAAAATAATTTATTGGAAGAGTGTCATATTAATGTATTCCAATTATAGGCACCTTTTTTAATGTTGCTTGATTTAACTAATATTCTAACTTAACCCTCCTCTTCCCGTTTTAAGTTGTTACTCTTAATGTTTTAAAAAAATGATAGGTTCGCCGCTAAATCGGGGCTTTAGTGGGGCGGGTTGAGCCAGGAAGGATTGCCATCTAATATTTTATGTGTTATGACCTCCTATTGTGAGAATGTGACATGTCGTACATTGGCATACTTGCTATAAGTGTCAGCTTATTATTATATCATAATAAAAAAAAAACATAATCTGTACATATTGTGAAGCAGCTTGTACATGATACAGCTCCCTTAAAGAGTTAAGGATGCAGAACTTGGTAAGGAAGTACTGTTATAGACTAATGGTTGTGCAATGAGGTGATTTGGTCAGAAACACGCTCGACCGCCAGGTTTTTACCCAATTAAGGGTACCTAACACAAGGAGCTGACTCACGGCAACAGTGAAACAGGAACTAATTATCTACCTCAACTGGATTCGAACCCGGATCAGTGGATTATTATATCTTTCTAAGCTTTAAAATGTGCTATTAAACATCTTTTTACCACAACGGTGATAAATCTACGAAAACTTATAGGATCCAAAATATGATGAAATCCAGCTGTTTCAGGAATTTTGAAAAATCTATAATGAAAAATACTTATGAAAATAAATGTATCTGTAATTTATTTAGTGAGTATTGGACCATATACAAAAAATTATGAAAATATGAAACATACAAAAGATAATTTTTTTTTTGTTTACCCTAAAGTTTACGATTCGTTATGCGTTGGTTATCTTATCGTTATAACTAATTTTTAGTTATAACGTTTAGTATCTGTTCTAGTCCTGAAGATTCGATGCTCCGAAACGTCGGTTGTCATAGTTGTCTAGTTATCTAGACCATTAGCAACTAATCCATATATTACTATTGGCAACCACTTAGTTACTATAACCAGTTAATTAAAGAGTTTTTGGTAACTTTACTTGGCATATATACAAACTAATTGATTTTCCTAGGGCCGCCCATAGCTCAGTGGTTAAGACACAGTCTTACCAATTTGAGGTTTATTGGTGCCGGTTCGAATCCGGCCTGGGACGTTGACTTTTTCATTGCGTGGTGGTCCCACAAAATGAAGAACTTTGACCCCCAACCATGGTTAGGCAGTATAGGACTCCAATGGGGAGTCTTGGCCGAAAAAAAAAAAATTGATTTTCCTAACCTGAAACGTTGTCTTGTAGTTCTTCATTATAAAATAGGAACCACCAAACGAGGCATTTTAAGGCATGTATTACATCCAGAGTGAATTAATAAAAATATCTATCACCATACATTTAACTGGTTGGATATAAAGTATCAAACCAAAAGAGACAGTAGATATTTTAATAGCAACATGTAGTTAAGGAAAACTCTGAGGTTTTTATATAAAACATAGCTTGTATTCATTGTCCGTTTTTTACAAAAGTGTTGAGGATACTTTTAAAACATAGTTAAA
>NW_027109935.1:58228-58950 GCF_000696795.3 Halyomorpha halys
ATAATGTAATAAAATGGTAACGTTTTTGATAAAAAATAACTCATTATGTATGACATTGTAAATTATAGACTACATGAAATATGAGTATTATTTAATAAATAACACTCTCACTGTTCGTCTTCATTTGTAATTCGCGATGCAATTGGCTATTTCTTATGAACCAAGGTCGTGTTATTAATACTTGTTTAATTTAAGATAAATCTTTAAAATCATTTTTAGATATTGATTTTATAAATATAATGAGAAAAAAAAAACTTTTATTTCTTCTTTAAAGTACAAATAGGCTCATAGAAGTAGGTCCTGGAGAATAGTTTGTAAACAACAGGTTAGTTTAGTCAAAGTTAAACTTACTAACTTACTAAATCCTTAACTTTCTACATGTGACAGGTGACTTTGTTCCTGCATTAAACATTGTTCCTATTTACTATTTAGTAATAACAGAGTATATTGTACTTTATCATGTGCGCATTTAATTATATTAAACAAGTTAATACGTACATTTATTTTCTCTTTTAAATATACATTGATACTCACTTTTATTACTTACTAGCTTACCTGGCAATGCTTCACTACTGCTACATTTGAGAATGTATATAGATTTAATAAACAGGATTGATAGTTTCTTATATATTGTTATATTTATTTTAAATTAATCATTCACGTATAATTTAATATTTTGATTTGGTAACATATTTTTTTCCTATTTATTTATTGCCTTTTAC
>NW_027109935.1:59176-65246 GCF_000696795.3 Halyomorpha halys
TTTTTTTTTCGTTCAATGTTATATTTTTGTCAGAAAATATTTTGATTTTAAAAACTGAAACACTAATTCTATTGTTTTATCATCGTCTCCGAGGGTTTTGGAAATATCTGGGTTTAGTCCTAAGCTATTGAGGTGTGATGTTGTTGTTGTTGCAATATTGGTAGTTCGGAGACGTTTCTTTTGAAATAAGATAGGAGTGGATGAGCCTCGGAAGACCTAGGCCTCGGAGAATAGGAAGACCTATTCTCAGCCTGGTTAGTACAACCTCCTCTCTACGGCATTTGCGGCTCGAAATTTACCCCGTCCAGGAACCACGAGTGCTTCTCTTGCAGCGTGATCGACCAGTGACTTGGAACTCATATAAATGCAACCAGATTGTGTGAAGTAAAAATGGATGCAGGAAATTTTTCTGATTCCAGATGTTCTGGATACATACAATCTAAACCTTTTTACCGATACTATATAATGTTGTGAGTGATAGAGGCATGTAGAGTAACTGTTCATTGGTAGAACTCTAAAGTAACATAAATTAAACCTGTATATGTGTTGTCATTCATTTTCAGCATCATTTTTCTAAAATTCAACCATTCCGTTTTATATATATATAAAACGGAATATAAATATGTATAATATATATTATATTCTATAAAACGGAATTTAAAATATGTATGTATAGATAATGTAATAAAATGGTAACGTTTTTGATAAAAAATAACTCATTATGTATGACATTGTAAATTATAGACTACATGAAATATGAGTATTATTTAAATAACACTCTCACTGTTCGTCAATATTATTACTATTGTGAAAATATTCAGACCAAATGTCCTATGAATGCGTAGTAAAGGAGTTTTTAGGAGTGAAACAAAGTTAATATTTGTTTTTAGTACCTCAAGAAACCCTTTAGATGATTTTTCTTATTAATTACGTAAATTGTATTATCGAAGGTATTTTCTTATATATACTACCTAAAATATAAACAATTTTTAAATAAAAACCCTCCCTGGGCCCCCCCTCAAAATATTAAAAAAAGTGTGACCGAATCAAACGAATTTGATAACGACTAATTTCGCCGTATTCATCGTTAATACTGATCCGATTTAGGTGATTTTTTTCTTAATATTTAAAAACATTTTATTATCTATCATATACTACTTGAAATATGAATATTTTTTAAAGAAAAACTCTCCCTTTGCCTCGTAATTTTTAAAATATTGAAAAAAATCAGACGGACTTACTTTACAAAGTGTGGTAAAAGATTTTTTAGGAGTCATACATACAAAGTTGATATTCGTTTTCAGCTCCTTGGGAAACCCTTAAATATGGATTTTCGGAAAAATCGGAAAACAAAATTTTATAATCGGCCTTCGATTTCTTTTTTAAAAAAGAAATTTTTGATTGTTTTAAACAAAAGGAATCTTACTGGTTTTATGTTAGAGTTAACAAATAAATTTTGAAGTGTACAGTTCCATTGTATATTAATGACTTTGTATATTTTTTTTCTTTTCATACACATTTATTTTTATAATACTTTAATCTTCAATCTTAGTCCTACACTTCAATATTTTTATTCTCCCTACTTTTACACATTCACTGTAAGTTTATGGCACTAATATTATTTCTATTTCAGTTTTGAATTTTTTTAATTAAAATTTTGTATACCTTACCAATTTTTTATTTTATCTAAAAAATTATGTTATTTTTTTAATACTTAGTAAAATTCATAATCGCTCATGTAACATCTGTAGAGGTAATTCAGAAATAAGGAACAAATTTAGGTTAATTTAAAAAAACCTGTGTGTTGAGGTGGGGTCACAAGTCATGAATGTCGATAGGGCCTCTTGGATCATATTGTTTATTAAATTTTATAAATATAATAAAACCGTACTTTCGACCTCTTTCGACGAATAAAAACTTAATTCTAAAAAGTTCTGTTTTACAGATTATTTCCTGTAAGTGGCGTTTGTAATTTTTTTTTCCCTATAAAAGCAACTTGAAAGTTTCCCAAGATAGTTTAAAACTTAACACTATTGTTAATGAAATAAAAAATTATAATTAAAAAAAGTAATTAAAGGACAATATTTTAATGCCACATATCGTGGACAGGTAACTTGCTCTTAGTTTCGGAATTGACGATGTGTGGCTACTTCTATTGAACAGTGGCACGTGGTATGCTAATGTTACAGGAAAACATATACATTATCACCATCATCCCATTTAATCAAGTTGTCGACAGGCACGCGATATGGAATGCCTTCAGAAATCCCTTTGTTGCCCAATCAGCCAGTTCATTACCAGCTATTCCACAGTGCCAAAAGATCCAGACGAAAACTCTGAAATACCGTTTTATTTGCTGACTTTATTGAGTATAGGATGTTTTGATTTAGCAAGTAGAAAGTAGGACATTCTTTTGTGTTTTGTTTAGAAAGTTTTTCTTAAACTGAGGGCTGATATTAAATCTCTAAATAACTTAATTAACTGTATAGCTACAACATGCCAGCAATAGAGAAAGTAGATACTGTCTTGTATTGCACTCAACTGAATAAGTTTAGTTTTTTCATAATTTTTAAGAGTTTTTTTTCTTATTGATTCCTTGAATAGTGCCGCTTTTTCTTTTGAGACTTTTCTTCAAGTTGGAAACAATTTTTTTTTTTTTCGTAAACTGCGACATATTTGGTTGGACCTGAACTTGTTCTGAACACAGTATATAAATTTCACAACAATTCGTAGTAATGAAATTTTACTATTCATTCTATAATAACCTCAACATGTTTGTATCTTTTTTCACTTTAATTATGTAAGATCTTTTTTTACTTTTTTCATTGAATATTTTATTTATTTTTTATTTTAATTGTGTTATTTTTTACTTTAATTTACAACGAAAATATCACTTGGTCCCTAGTTATTCATTATACCTGTAAAGATTCAATGTGAGTGCTACTCAGGTTAAGAAATACTTTTTAAATATCTTTACTTTCTAAATCTGCTAATACTTTCTAAATATGTTTACTTTCTAAATCTGCTAAATCAAAACATTAATCAATAAAGTCTGCATCTATCGGTACTGTGGAATAGTCGAACTGACTAATCGGGTTGCAAGTGTGGAAATTTCTAAAGGCATTCTATATCGCGAAACGCCTTTCGATGTTCTGGTTGAACGGAAAATTAAATTGAAATGGGGCCTATCTTACGGATAATAAACTAAGGAAAATTAGATGTTACGTGTCACCATGGATATCATCGACTTGAGATGTGAGCAGAGAACAAGTAACTTTAACGCACCTTCGAATAGGTCATAGGCGCCTGACCCACGGGTATCTTATGGTCCACGATTCTCCTGTATTCCAGACTTGCGGAGAACTCGATTTCATTTCACAATATAACAAGCAAACTTTTGATAAAATTTTTGGGTTCATCCATCCTTTATTCTAAAACTTAATTAAACTTTACGGCACGTTACCATGTAGCAATAGGTAAAAATTTCAATGTAATAGTAGGCATGTATCTGGGTCCTTGCCCTCAGTGTGTGACCGATGGTACGACCTAAAAGTCTAGAATAAGAAGACTTTCAAAAATATTCATGTTGTAAATACGAAAATAAAGCCAACAATGCCCATAAGTAGTTGATACCTTCTTATATTTAAAAAATATAAAGATTTAGTACAGTTTAATACTGGCACATCTGTTCTTCCTTTAAAAATGATAGAAAATGAAGATGTGCCATTATTTTTGAAACACGTTAAGCAAAAAATTCGAAAAAATACTTTTTTTTAATTGTGTTACTATTCAAGCAGTGATATGTTCTTGTGTTAATAACATGATATTCTAATTGTTTTGGTTTTTTTCTTTTAGGAATCAGACACAAGAATCATTATCGGAAGCTTCTCTCCTTCAGTAGCACCGAAAGTATTTTGTGAGGTAAGCCACCACTTTGTTTTATTATTCTTACATGTAATAGTTTAGAAATAAAATCAATTATGTATTTACTTATAAAATTGAACATTTATTTTTTAGTGTAGATACAACTATTTTAACGTAGTGCATAGTACTGTTTTCAAGGGATTTTTTTATTTATTTTATTTTAAGTGTTGTGACCACTAGGGTCATTTACAGTGTATTTTTTAAATATTTTAGCTAGAATTTAATCATTTGGGTCATATGTTTCCTAAAATTAATATCAGATTAAATACAAAACAAAAATAAATAATACAATTTTAAAATCACCTTGAGTTTTTCCTGGAGCCTACGAAATTATTTAGTACATTTCTACGGTTCTTGCAATCGCTAGCTAATTCTTTAAGACTTAAGACTTTGACGGGAGCTTAGTCCAAATCCTGTTAATGTGTTTTCGGATTTTCTTTAGAGTTCATTGTAAAAATACTAGTAAGAAAAAACCTGAAGAAAGATATATTAATAAATGCTTAAGAAGCCAAACATTGAGCGTTATATATTTATTTTAATTGTAAATAGTCATAAGAAATTATTCATGATATTTTTGGAAGTATATTTTTTTTCAATTATGAAAATTAATTTAGTCATTTATATAGGCACTTATTTAATTTAAAGTTTTAAAAAATGCTTATTATTCATTTAATAGAAAAGGAAGAAGAACGGCTTAATTTACTTCACAACAGGATGTGGAAATTAATTTGAAAATTCAAATAAAAATTTTGTGGGAATATTCTCATATTATCATATGTGTAATTTTTTTTTAAATTTATAATTTATGAGTATTACTTTTTTCAAACGAAATTAAAACATTTTTGCATATTAATTCTAATATTTTGGAGTGAATAAACATTACGAAATGAGTTTTGAATGAATGAAGAGCCTCTCCTCCCCTCCCCCCTCTTAACTCGTTTGCTGAGGATCTAGCGAGTTGAGTAAACATTTCCACCCTTGTGATTGTAAATAGTAATAATATCATCCCACAGAAATTGTGTGGTGGTTTATTTGTATTTTAAAATTTATCCACGCTAATAACTTTTTCTGTTTTGCATTTTTCATGAAAAAGTTACCAGTTTAGTATACTGCTTTCCATGACATTTGTATACGTTACACTCAATTGCAGAATTCAGCCAAAGACCGAAATGTTTATCCACAACACGGCGTTGACAAACCAAAATACCCACAACGCTGGGAAGGTAAATAAAATTTCTCCATCGCCTATTAAAAAACTCTTTTCGGTGTTACCATAAAATAAAAAAAGAGCTTACTTCATGCAAAAAAACGAGTTAAAATTGTCTTCAGTTTTGGGTTTTTAAATTTATTTTCATTAAAACTGATATATTTAAATTAAATTATTTCTATTAGATGAAGATAGTTGACCGTATGAAGCAGATTGTAGGAAGACAGTCCGGGTGGTGGTCAATAAAGGTATCAAAATAGGAAAAGGAAACATTTATTGTTAAGGAAATATTTATTGTTATATTTAACTAACGTTTAGCCCCACTTTGCAGAGCTTGGTCAGGGCTATATGAAAAACAAGATACAAATATTGTAAGAAATGGGAGGAATTGTGGTGTAATAATCTCTCTTAGTTTATTATACTATTATTTCTCCCATTTTTCAGGATTTCCTTTTTTATTTTTTAATCATTGTATTCATATAAACTTTTTTGGTCTCTCTCTCTATATATATACTGTACGTAATATCATATTTATGTACTTCTACATTTATCTCATATATTTGCTTAATGTAATATTAGACAAAAGATTTGATGATTCTGTCATCTTACCTATCTATATATTATCATAAATCTCACCCTTTTTGAAGGTTAGCGAAGAAGTGGGGAAATTTTATAACTGGGAACGGATGCAGTTGAGATCTTTTTTTTCAATCTGGCAGGTACTGCCATCTATGTTTATTTGTTATTTTTATTAATTTTCTTAATGTTTTCTTTTACTTTCTACTATACCCCACCTTCACCATATTTATTTCACCTTCTGTTTACCGCTTTTCCATATTTATAACTAGTTTTAACGAGTATTTTCTTCAATTTATTACTCTAGTTCTGTATTTAGAATTCACACCTGGCTTTATCTATTAGTAACTAGTTTCTAGTCCT
>NW_027109935.1:65416-75590 GCF_000696795.3 Halyomorpha halys
TATATCTTAAAAACTACCTACAACACTAGAAAATCTAAGAGAACATTATTTAAGGAAGAATAAATTTGCTGAAATATTGGCCCTAAAAGAGCTATTTACGTCCAATACTTCTCGAGGTATAGCTTTTTAAAAAGTAAAATTTCTTAAAAATCTACAGAAAGATTAGTAGTTTGTTAATTTATTTTGAGAAATCTATATCTCTGGAACTATGTGACGTACAGATGTCTATTAGCACTCAAATTAAAGATACTTTAATTGACAAGAAGTTTATGACCTTTACCTTCGTAGGAATAGTAGTTTTCATGATATTTGCTAAAATAAATTGAATTATAGTCGTGCGGACAATAAACAAATTTCACGAAAACTACTACTCCTACGAAAATAAACGTCATACACTATTTTATAGCTCATTAAACTAGCTTTAATTTGAGTGCTAATAGACATCTGTACGTCAAATGGTTTTTTGAGATATAGATTTTTGAAAATAAATTCACTAACTGCTGATCTTTCAGTACGTACCACACAACATTTTTATGAAATGTTGCTTTTTAGAATGCTATATCTCGAGAACTATTTAACGTAAATAACTCTTTTAGGGCTTATATTTTAGAAAATTTGCTCATCTTTAAATGACGTTCTCTTAGGTTTTCTTGTGTTTTTCTTACTTTTTAAGATATAGAGGTCCGAATGAAAAATTAATTTTTTTTATCGCTGTCAAACAGCCGCCATTTTTTATTCCCCTACTTATACTTGGCAGACTCAACAATTTTGACTAGTAATTATACATAGTTTTCATCAAAGTAATCACAAATTGGGGTGGGATAACTGCCTTTTTTCTTCTCTTGGTCTCTTATAATATTACAATAGATTACTGTAGGACAATAGTCCTACAATAACTTATTGTAAATAATATTATTTAGTTTAAGTTATAATGATAGCGCTATAGCATAATGATTCCAAATTATTTTATATTTTCTCCGTACTTTCATAGATAGTTAAAAGAAATAAGGGAGAAAGGAACTTTTGATTATGGGTGGTGCCGATGATTTTTAAAATTATTAAGGACCTTCATACCAAATGTCAAAACAAAAATCGGCCATTTAGTCTCAGAGAAAACCCAAGGACAGCCCCTCTTTTTTTTTTATTAGATTTTTCGATATTTTTTGTAATGAAACGTAAATTTTAAGGGAGATAATTTTTTTATTTCAAATTTGGTTCAGAATGTCGGATGATTCAGAAGAAATAAAAAGTTTTTTAATTCCTATTAATAACGACAAATATGGTCGTATTTCTTTTAATATATAACAATTGCAAACACTCACACAACCCACTACAGGTATTTCGTACTACCTTAAAGACCAAAAAAGATTTTGAAATTTGCAATTGCAAGAAGTTAACCCTAAATATGTTTATTGTTTAAACGTGGTTATTTTTATTTATGATCAGGTCACTTTGTAGGTAACAAAAATAATAATGATAAGCAGTTCTCAATTTGACCTTTGTTTATTATTATACATTTCTAAAGATTATTATAAATTACTTTTAGTTTGATAACAAATAATCATTCAGTTGACAATTAGTCTTAATTAAACTTGCTCATTCGAGCTGTTATTTCGCAGTGATTGAACTGGAATAGGTTTAACAAATGCTTTGTTAGTTTAACCTGTAATTGGCATGAAATTAACAGGCTTGTAATTGCTGTCTATGCGGAGGTTCTAGAATGTTTTAATTAATTTTTATACCTAATTAACTATGGAATATGTTGCTTTAGAAAATAAATAATACGTAAATAACATTTCATCCTTGTAGAGCATGCTTATTTTATAACCAGAAACCGGTTATCATATTCGTGAAGAAAATATTATTAATAATATCGTTTGTTCAATTATGACCAAGTATGATATGAGTTAATAAAAATGAAAAATTAATTGTTGTTAAATATTGAGGAAAAAAAAGTTTAGTAAATGTAATATTTCACAGTAGAAGCATAATTTTATTTATGAATATCATGTTTTTTAATCAGTAGAATTTTTATTTACCAATTTGATTTTTTTTTATGTTATGTGCACCTTTGAAATTGGTCTTCTTTTTTTTTTTTAAAGTGTTACTATTAAAAGACACTAGTTCGGTATAGTAGTTCGGTCAGAATCCATAATCGAACCATTCTAACGTTCCAACAATATCGACAATATGAATATTCTATTTTGAGAATATTAAAATTGAGAATCTGAATAATCTTATTCTTTGTTTGAAGTAACACGTTATAATCGATATTTTCCTCGTAGGTCAAGTAGTAAAACTTCTGGGGTACATCAACCTTTACAAGTTCTATACACACTCTAGAATACTTGAAAATTTCCCTTTCTGTAATTAGTCATTGAAATGAAAATTTAAAAAGGAATAATTGTAATAATAGAGAATAACTTGCCGGAAACAATCAGCAACTCTGAGAAAGTAAAAAGAGAAACATTATATCCTCCGCATTTACAATAGTCAAAGAAGGGAAGGCAAGTTGGAAGATATTCTTGGATAGGATCACACTTGTGCCCAGAAATTGGTTTGAACACTATGATCCATTAATGGCTATCCCATAATAATAATAATATTACTCTTTATTTATTCTGGGATTGATCCCTTAGAATACAGGCATCAAAATCAGGCTTTAGGACCTTAGAGTACAATACAAAATAAAAATGGAATTATAAAACGTCATAAAATATAATGAGATAATTAAAATTAACAGAATATATAAAATTATGTTAACAGATTTCTAATTATTTTTCTAGAGTCAAGAAAGATATGTTCAATATAAAAATAGGATATAAATAATTTAATTAAAATTCAAAAAATTTTTTAAGAATTTTTCTTATTTATTATTCCAGAAATGTTCATTTTTTAAATTTCCAGATTACTAAAAAAATTATTTGAACAATTATTAAATTATATTTCACATTTTATATACATATTCTAAACTCTATACATAAATTAAAACAAGAAATAAAATAAAAAATCCTAATAATATACCGGATAATATATAAATATTGATGCGTGAAAAAATAGGCCGACACTTAAAATCATGGAATAATTTTATGAGTGCATGCAGACATATTTTTAATTGTTTTTATTGAATAATAATTATAATAATACAAGCTGCCACAATCAAAGGCAATTAGTATTAGGACTTTAAATATTTATTCGTTCCATATTTACAGACTAACCTAAAGGAAAAGAAGAAGAAAAACATCGAATGCTAAAAAAATATTTGTAATAATAGTAACAAAATTTTAAAAATATATTGTATATTAATCAATAAATTACAAATATGACACCCATAAAAAAAAGTATTAAGTAGGTATAATAAAAAATTTTTAATTCATAATAGAATAATTTATACTCAAGATGAAGATGATTAAAATTAACGTTTATGTTATTAAAGTTTAATGTGTTGATTTACGACCGGACCAATTTTAATTACTGAGTTTATAACCAGTAGTTGTGAAACCAGTAAATAACTTCTACGCTATTGATTTTTAATAATTTTGACTTCCTCCCCCCTCACCGTCCCTTTCACCACCAGCTCTTAACCATTCGATTCATAGGAGGTAAGTATTCTATAAACCTTTACCTGCGGGTGTCAATAATCGTAAAAGAGAAACCCTAGGCACTCCTGGAACCCTGTAGGAGTCAACATGTATCCAACGAAACCTTTTTTCTAAAGAAATATCTTACGTCGAGTAAAGCCCCCTACATTTTGCCGTTTATTGCATTTGGGAAATTTTTCGAAATCGAAACTACCTCTCAGTATTTTACGTGAAATAATTCTATTGTCTGATATGTTTTAAATTACTTTTATACAACTTACTTTGTTTTTTTAGTGGGACTCACTTTTAATTACTGAATATAAATCTAAATGAGTGAAGAAGGATATGTTTCAAAATGGACAATGAATAAATACCGAAAAGTTACATATATCTGTATATACAACCTATGACTATTCCGGGAGAGAATATAAACAAGGAAAAGGGGCAGTGTCCCACAACACTAGATGGCAATTTCAATAGTGTTTTATTAACGGAATCAATTCGCTTTATATAGGTATCTACACAGACCACCAAAGTGCTGGTTCGCAAAAAATTTCGCTGTTACCCTGAAAAATGTGAATATCACTTTAAGTTATGTTTTAAGATGCATTGAAACATAATTCAATCCATAAAAATACGTGAAAAGTTATTATAAAAAGCTACTTCATTGAAACCATTTCATAGAATAACGCCATGGTAAATAAGGCGTACTGCTGTAGTTACATGTATTCTCTCGTCTCGTTTCACACTCATCTAATATTTAACACTCGCATATGTGTATTATTTGAAGCATTTATTTATTTATTTTAATCTATAAAAAGTGAATACCCTTATCTTAGTGAACAGTTGATGGGAATTATGATTCAGTTCTTCACAACTTATATATGTGAAAAGGCCTTTTGTCTGACATGTCACAGCCACCAAAACACGGTACTCATCTCAACTTGAAATAAATGCAGTCCTACGTCTTGCAGTAACAACATTGGGTCCAAGTATCCATAATCTAATTTCAAGTAAGTAGGAATATTTATCACACTAGGAATGCCTAATGCTAAAAGTTTTAAATACTATTGTTTAATTGTTTTGTTTTTACAGTTTTTTGTTTATTTTATTATGGTTTATTAATAAAGCTTTCATAATTTGGTTAGAATTAATAGTTTCATTTTATTAACTAGATACATTTTATTTACATTTTACACGTCGATTTTTTTTATAAATATATTTAACACTTAAAAATTCTATTAGTGGTCCGCGGGATTTTAATTATTAATTTTTCGGTCCCTGAGGTCAGAAGGTTCTTCTGTGACTTAATATGAGCCTGAGTCAGCTGTTATTTCAATATCAGCCGACTTAGCTGATCGGCTGATCAAATGTATATAAGAGATGTACGGAACACAATAAAGTTAGCAAAACACCACACTACAGAAGATATGCAGAGGAACATCACTATAAATACGTAACATGAGGCATATTCACAATTAACTACAGCTAGAAACTGTACTACAACACATCACACGGAAGCACATCAAGTTCTTCGACTGTCTCTCTGCTTTCTACAATCCAATCTTCCAATCAGACACGCCATCTCCCTTCCTGCGAGGCAACAGGGTAGGAAAGGTTCCAAAAACCTTGTAAACATTACCCTATAACTCCTTTCTTCTCTTCCACCCATTCCCCTCTCCTACTATTTTTTTCGATTTCTGACTATTTTTTATTATTTAATATTATCTTTCGCCTATAACTATTAACTGTTTCATTTTCTCTTATCTTTTTAATCAGAATGAGGAGGCCCATCACCTCCAAATATTTCTAGCAGAATTCATACGGAACGGACATATCAAAACATCAGATAAGTATTTCACCGTAAACCTTCAAGTACTATTGGTAGAAATAGGTTATATTCAATCTGAATTATGTAAACATACGTAATACAACCTATTAATTTAATGGTTTTTTTTTCTTTTTTAGAGAATTCGGAAAAAAGTTAGTATTTTACAACAGGCCAAACGTGTCAGATCTTACTCCTTTTTTAAACTTTTGCTTTCGCTGTTACTTAAGTAGTCCCGGGAAGTCCGGGAGCTTTAGATACCGGAGTAATTTTTGTTTTCGAGAAGAAATTTTGAATCCCACCCCAAGGCGGATACGAACCGGCGCCGCTCGGAGTTCTCAGGCTGGTAAGACCTGCACCTCAACCACCTGAGCCACGGACGGCCCCTCTACGCCTGTCTATCTTGGCTTTCCAGTTTGCGGCTTGCTGCTCTTTCGTATCTTTGTCGATTCTGTTCATCCATCTGGTTTTTGGCCTCCCATGTGGTCTCTTTTATATTATATTGTGTAGAGGCGTCCTGATGGATTGCTTCGAGCCGTATGTTCCACCCATCTCAATCTTCTTGCCTTTTTATCATGAGGTATATATTAAGAAGTTCACTGTTGGTTCTTCTCCTCCATGTGTTAAGGTTCTGATCCCAGATTGCTCCTGTAATTGTACGGAGAACTTACCGTTCAAATCTCTCGATTCTGCTTTCTAGGCTACCTGTTCGCGCAGCCGTATGATATGTTTGCACTACCCACCGAGTGCAGGTAAAGGTTTATAAAATACTTGCCTACTTCGAAAGGACGGTTGTGAGCTGGTGGTGGAAGGGGAGCTGTAAATTATTTACAATCAATAGCAGAGAGGTTATTTACGAGTGACACAACTCCTGGTAATAAACTTAATTAAAATTCACTTTGTCATAAATTAGCACACTTAAATGTATTAACATACACGTAAAAGGTTTTTTTTTTTATTTTCTGCATAAATTATTCTACTATCATATAATCTTTTTTTATTGTATCAATTTAATGCTCCTTTTTTTAAAAAAGTTTTTTCTCCATTAATATTCAATAAGTTATGTTAGTTCAGCATCGCTTGAATATTATAAATTGAAAATTTATAATATCTATATACGATTCTTTTAATTAAGTTTACATATTACAAATTTTTAGTGTTATTTTCTTATTTCATGAAAACTTAATAAAAAAAAATGATAACTATTTACTACCTTGACATCATAATATCAGTTTCACATCTCCAATAATTTCTATAAAAACAATACAATGTTAGCTTCCGTCATATAATCTCATAATGTAAAACCCGCGTTATATTATAATGTTACGCCTGCGTCAACACGATTAAGTGGGCATTTGTTTATCGTAGGCTTAGCACGTGCTGTTATAATTTAACTTATCTATAGTTATATTATCATAATCTAAAAATTAAAAAAAAAAAAAATCTCACACTATATATTTTTAGTTTTACCTCTCTTTTAAAACATCCTTCTAGTATAGTTGAGTTCATAGAGTATAAGGTAACACTACCATACCGAAACAAATAAACTACATAAACAAAATTAATAAATAACAATTTTATTTACATATTTAACGAATATTCATTAGCAAACACCCAAAAATTATATTGATACCATAAGCAGTCAGAAAAACTACACAAAATATGTGAGTAAAATAAATCATTTTTTTTTATTTTTTCTAAAAACATTACTTCATATTACAAGTGAATTTGATAAGTCTGGTGAGAATCTTACATGTTATATCAAATAATTAATTATTTATGCCAATCAATAGTTATAGTTTTTATTAATTAGCATCGTATCCGTTAGGTTGTGCTCATAAAAATATTAGGACAGGAAAATGTTCCAAGAGGTTATGATGAGAACTGACGTATATCCATAATAATAAATATTAATTTTCTTATAATTTCTGCTTCTTTTAAGAAAATATAACTGTTCTTTCTATTAGCACAACTATTGATGCGAGCACCTTTACATTATTATGTATTCTCTGTGTGGAGAAGCTTTGTAGGTAGAGCAAGTTATCTGTTGACGGTAAGCAATGTAAATCAGTCCGATCGGGTTTAGGTTTGACTTGGATTATTCTCTCTACTCAAGTAGTTAACAAGCATTGTAATTTTTACTATACAATAGTTATACCGACAGCATAATTAATTAATTAATTGTTTTGATTATATTTAAAATGTTATATAAAGGTCCGAATACGTTCGAAAATAACTTTAGTTGATGATCTGACTAATGAGAAAAACTTAAGTATTACTATCAGGAAATCAACCAAGTTAAAAAAAAAAATATATATATATAAATAATAATGAAGTGACGATGCGAAATGTTCAGTAATTCCAGAACGACAGGAATATGTATGCCAAAAAAATGACTGACCCACATTCAATGAAACCATTTTTTTTTTTCTGAGATTGCTGCAATAATTTCAGAATCGTTCATGCACGTCCATATCTTTGAATCCTTTTAAACATTTTTGAGATTATCCATTTTTGATGGACATTTATATTTTTTCTGATTTTTTTTTAAAAGAATTACAAAGCTTTTGTTTTATTTTTTTTTGAGAATAGCCAACTTTTAAAAAAAAAATGTTTGTTCATTACCTATCAGTATCTAATACGAATCAATCTATGAGTGCTTTCTGAAACTTATAATTGCTATGGTCGTAATAATATGTATATATATTTGGCTAGGTCAGGGATCAGGCTTATCGTACAATATTGAGAACGTTTTTAGGCATAACAAGAGGGAATAAGGAGGTTTTTTCAAAACAACATTTTTATTCTATATGAGAGGTTGTTGACTACCTACCTACTGACATCATATCTCGAAGCTCCGTTTCCATGAGTTTGCGAAGAATAAATTGTATTATATATATCAGGAGTAAATGAGTGAGAAGAATATAACATAAACAAGCTTAAAGAACTTATTTAATAGTGATAACGTTTCGGCAAGAATTTCTAGCCTTCATTAGGGTTGAGAGCAAAGAACAAGATAATAATAAATAAAATAAAGAAAGAAAATAAACACAGAATGATTAAAGTATATAATTGTACAGAATGAATATAAATATAAATCAAGTGATGAAAGAAGTGGAAAATAAAACGTATATATAGGTAATTAAATATATATGTTTAATAACATAATTAAGGAAATATGAATATAGTTATTTAATGCAAAGAAAGAGATATGAATATTTTAATTTAATAATAATTTAAAAATTAAAGTTAAGGGGAAAAAAATGAAAGAAAATCATAAAAATATATTTTCCACCCTACTTTGAGTTGAAATTCACCCTTCCTCGTTTCAGAAAAGATATTTTTTTTTTTTTTATTTACTACATATACATCGCTTTCACCGAGTTGGAACTGTTTTCAAGAATAATAAAAAGTGTGAAAAATCGATTCTATAAAGTGGTTACGATCAAAAAAGTTACTGTGACCTTGGAAAATACCCTAGTTGACTTGTTATTGCAGTCTCGTTGAACATTCCTTTCCGAGCTAGGCCGATCGCACGCACACCATTTTGCCTTGGTTATTTGTACTCAGGGGACCTTAAAACGTGTAATTCGTCGAAAACAGGATTTTTTTACAATGTTAATACTTTTCCACAGAATATATTTAATAAGTAGGTAAGTGAAATCAAGGGCCGACCGTAGCTCAGGTGGTTGAGACGCTGGTCTTAGCAATCTGAATACTGCTGGCGGCGCCGGTTCGAACCCGCTGTGAATTAGTAGTGCTTTACTGTGTAAGAAGAAAAGTAATTCGTGTTGTGTCTTACCTTTTACTACCTTTGGTATTTTAAGGTTACCTGTTATTTTTAATTTTACATATGAGTTATCCATTCAGGAGCTATTTTGAGTCCGGAGGTGAGGGGCCTCCTCGTGTTTTGATTTTTTCATTTAGTGGCGGTCCTTAAGAATGATAAACTTGACCCTTTCCCCCACATCATGGTTAGAATAGGTTGGTCACCAGAAGGTAACTCTCCCCCCCCCTGTATGTCAGAAATGACCAGGAGGGGGTCATAAAAAAAAGTGAAAGTAAATATTATAAAATAAAATGAATCGATCTGATCAATATGAATATAGCAATACGTTTTTTATCGAACCTTTAATTATCTAAATTGTCTTATCGTTTGGTAGGTCTTTGGTTAGTGCTATATTTGTATGTAAACGAACAGTAACCAACTGGAATCTCTTGCAGATGATATTCATTGGTATAGGCAATGTTCTGCAACTCCTTCCCAATTTACATTGTTATCGAATAACTTAACTAAATCTGATGACTTGATGCCGGATCTGTGGATATCTGGTTCAACAACGTGTTGGTCCAGAGATAGCATATTTTTTTTTTTTTTTAGATTTTATGGGAAAGACGTCATACGTTGAAATTACGATGTTGTTTTTTTTTCACTCCGTACCTTCTTTAACTAAGATGTAACGATGCTCGTTCCATTTCCTTCTTCTGTAATTAAACCACATTTTCTGGTGTTGCTGCGATTTTTATCAATATCAATAAGATTTAAGTTTATCTAATATAAGTACTACTCACAGGGTGATGAGGTTCACTCTCTATTTGAATATCTTAGATACCAAAATTAAAAGAAAAAAAATTGAAATTAGTCTAATATATGTCTTGTAGCATTTTTACAAATTTTGGTGTTGGATTCATTGTGTTAAATATCTAATTTTCCAATAGTTGTAAACTTTCCATGAGATCTGTGAGTTATTCATGAATCTTTTTT
>NW_027109935.1:78025-82249 GCF_000696795.3 Halyomorpha halys
TATACATATAATTGTTATATTTGTATTAAGTATTAAGTATTAATTATTGTTTTCATATAATTGTGATTCTTAGGCTCTAAAGTTCAACTAATATTTTTGTATTATTATTCTAAAGGGAAATGACTCTTGTAATGTCATTATTTAAGTTTTATAAAAATATTGAACAACGTATTTCCCACACGTTTTGGGGCTATAGTGCATGATTTATCTCATAGGCATCAGAAGTCTCCTTTCTTAGTCAAATATTCTGAATAAATACATCAAAGGAGGGAAGGAAATATATATCTGGAGGGGGAGAATGATAAACCAAGGAAAGACGGTTTATATAATTAGACTTTGTTGTGTAAGAGAATTTTATTGTAGGATGGGGTTGTGTTGTAATGGGGTACTGAGGAAGCTTCATTAGCTTCACCGCCTTCCTAATTTTCCTTATTCATCCCTTTCTTGCCCCCCCCCTCTCCCCCTTAGTCCTTTTAGGCACCCCTTCTCATTTTTTTTCTTTTACACCATTGTTCCTATAGGTTGTGGGATTTTTTATTTTTTTCAAAATGCCAGTTATTTATCATTATTATGCTAAGGGTATATTATCGTAGAATAGTGACGTTTCGCCGTTTATTAGTCGTATGTATAATAAGATAAAAACATTTTATATTTGGTAGTATTAATTAACTAGAACATAGAGGAGGTAAAGCGCTGTAATTAGGCTTTCTAGGTTGCTAACTAAGTGAGTACACCTTGACAGAATGAATAAGGGAATCAGGTACCAAAAAATATAAGATGGTAATGGAAAAAACTGAGTTCAGGGGGTCTAAGATACTTATTTATTAATAACAGGCATAATGGTAATTGGATGATTTTAGTAATAATTGAAAAGCTTTATAACAACTTCTTGACATTGAAAGCTAATACACAACACAGACTTTTTAACGTGTGAATAAATTTAATTTAATATTAATAAGTTACAATTACTCGAACAATATTTCAAACTAACAGACATATCTGGGGCATAACATTAGGCATATGACCTTTAAGACCAATTTTGAGAAAAAAACTAAAATCAGAGTTAAATTAAACAGGCTTCATTATTTATATTTCAAATTAGGATCATAGATCTAGTATCTTTACCTCAAAGTTATAATTCATCAACTTCTACTAAGGGCACTACTTCATGCAGCATCTGTGTTCATACATTTATCGCAATCCATGTTTAAGTAGAAGAAGATAACTCGAAATTATGACGAGCTAAAATATTTAAAAAAAATATTTATATATATTCATGAATAACTCACAGATCTCATGGAAAGTTTACAACTATCAGAAAATTAGATATTTAATACAGTGGACCCAACCAACCAAAATTTAGAAAAATACTACAAGACGTATAATAGACTAATTTTATTTTTTCAATATATAATACCTACTACAAATATATATATATATACAACTTCATCTGGGCTCCCGGATATGTTGGTATTACAGGAAATGAGATGGCCGACAAAGCTGCTAGAGAAGCACTAGTCCTCCTAAGTAGAACCGCAGCAATCTTAACTGCAAAGGAACTTTCTCGCCCTTTAAAGGAATGTATTAATAAAAGATGGCAGGCAATAGGGATGAAAGTCCACCCAATGAAACCTATAAAGAAAGATGTGAAGTCCTGGATTACATCAACCCGAAGTAGACGCCGTGAAGAATTAGTGATCACCCGACTCGGAATAGAAAATACCCGATTAACACACATCCACCTCATAACAGGAGAGGCCCCTCCAAAATTTTCGAAACGTAATAGTAATCTGACTGTCAAGCACATTTTTGAAGAATGCTATCACTACAAATTAACTCTGAACCAGTTAGGGATACCAATAAATGTTCCAATGGCGTTGAGAAACGACGAATCCGTAATAGAAAGAGTCATTAAATTCATCCATAAGACTAACTTAATAATCAGCCTTTAATTATTATAATTATTATTATGAACCTCCTCCTGGTCATTTCTGACATGGGGAAGAAGGTTATCTAGAGGTGACCAACCTATTCTAACCATGGTGGAGGGTCAAGTTTTCATTTCGTGGGACCGCCACAAACGAGAGTGGAGGTTCATGCCGTTTTCCTATTTCCACCACTTTTTCAATGATTCTTGTTTTAACTAATTTAAGTCAACGTTTTAAAAATAAACATTTTTTATCAATAAATTAGTTTATCTTAACACACGCGAAAAAAAACTGTCTAATACTGAGACAACAGATAGAGTAAAGCCACTTCTACTCCTCATAAAGTATGGAGATGGAGGCGACCCTAGGGATCCCGAAGATGAATCGTTCAAGGCAAATTTATTATATTTTTTTTCAGTTTTGCCTCGACATCTCCGGTGACACCTGACAACAGTAGTGTGTAACTATACAACACAAAACTGGGATTGTGATTTTACTAAAATGTTCTTAAAACTATTTAAATATTATATATCTGAGAAAACAGTTATGAACAAAAGTAATTTATTTTAGCGGCAAACTCGAAAAGTTTAACATTTTACCATTGTCTTGTAATATTTTTTACTACAATAGATACTTTGATCTAAAATTTTGTAAGTCGATTTCCACTCTCAAGAATAACTTGAAAGCAAAAGCGACTTAAAACATTTTTTTTGTTTTTAAAAATTGTAACCCTGATAAAACTATGTTTCATTTAATGTAATAGATTTATTAAATCTTGCTCAAAACATTTTTTTTTTCATTAATGATTGGAGAAGTTTGTCGGAGGGTGCGGTCAGCAAAGAATTTAAAAAAGAATTTTATGCCGACGTTTCGACCTGAGTTTCAGGTCTTCATCAGGGTTTATGGCTTAGAAGGTAGGCCTAAAACTGATTTTTTTTTTTTAAGTTTTTAAACTAAACCTTTAATTAATTCTGGAAATCCAAGTACATAAAATAAGTTATGAAATATAGATCCATCCGCCGTAGAGATTTTTTTTTACTCCATCTAATACTCTCAAATGTTTTTCTGGACCCCTGTGGTAAGTCCAACTTCGACAATGTTTATCCCCAATCATTAATCCCGATGCTCAATGCTTCCAATTCACGAACAGTGATCAAACACACCCCATAGTGTGCTTAGGGCTTAAGGATTTTACGGGTGGAATGTAATAATTCGGAAACATCTACATGCATTGGGATGATATCATGGCCGAATTGTTGAACCAAGTACAGTATATTGTAAATAACGAGTGAGGAAGTCGAATTCCAGGCCGGCTGTATACATTACTCTTATTGCACTGAATAAATCCGGATCAGCGTTTATCACCAATTCATGAGTTGTGATAAAAGTCCAAAACAAACTTTTGTCGGTTAATGTTTGCTCAGAGGGGAAAAGTTTTCGGAATATATCGCCTCTGATATTCTGTTTTATAAGTCCTTGCCGATTTTCGAAGTGAAATTCTCTCGAGAGAAGAGAATATTCTGAATCTGTCGCCTAAATCCTAAAAAAGTTACTGACAAGACAGATGGTGAATTCGCCCATTGTTATAGCAATGAGCACATAAGCGTCATAGTAAGAGTTGTATAAATCAATCATACACTACTGTGTCTTATCAAATGTTGATTTCCACAGGTAAGGATGTTCAGTAAAACAACTTAATGAAATCAAAATATTTGTATTAAAAATATTTACCCTCAATTTCTACACATTCTCCTCAACGTGTTGTCAATTTTTCAATTCTAGAAGTGAAAAATTCAGGGTTTTATGAAGAAATGAAATGAAAATGCATTTTTGACCTGAGGAACATTTTCAAAAATATTATCTTTAAAGAATTTGTCTAAATTTTTGAACGGATAGAAATCTATTGGATATAAGTCTGAGGAATAATGTGGGTGTGCAAGGACTTCATATCACAGCTCGTTTTGTTTTTCCACTGTCTGTCGTAAAAGATGAGGAATGACGTTCTCGTGTAGAAGTGTAGTTCTCTTCCCATTAATCAATGCAGGTTGTTTTTTGACAAGTTTTTGATGTCAATATCACTGCAGTGCGATGGGATGTGATGAAACCATCTGGATAAAAAGGAGAAATAAATTATGCCTGTTATAGACTACCACACAGATATTTTTATATTTTTTAAAATGAAAATTAGATATATCTTTATTACTTTACAAATGGTCTTTTGGTGTCGAGAAATTGTGGATAGACTTGTATTCAGTTGTTGTGCAAGTCCTTTAACTGTTTGCTAAGGGTTTTCTTC
>NW_027109935.1:82834-83681 GCF_000696795.3 Halyomorpha halys
TAAAAATAATATATTAAAAAGGGGACATATTTATTGATTATTAAATTTAATAATGACTAATAAGTTCAATACCCTATCTGATTCAGGTCAAGTTGATATATCTTTATTACTTCACAAATGGTCTTTTGGTGTCGAGCAATTGTGGGTACACTTGTATTCAGTTGTTGTGCAAGTCCTTTAACTGTTTGCTAAGGGTTTTCTTCCATTATAAGCCTCATTTCATTGTCGTCAATTACTGGTGGAGGTCTTCCTGTTTCTCCTAATCCATGTCTCTAGCCCAAACCACCAGCGAATGGTCCGTTCGTTACTGAAGAAATAAGTACTTTTATTTTACGCTGGGCATAGTTGTGTGGATGGAGAAGGTAGCAGATAGCATGTGAATAGTTATACCGGGTGATACTCTCATACATATATTATCACTTGTGATCTTAAAACTACATAATGACAGTAATAACAGTATAGAAAGTAAAAGTAAACACTTAAATATTGAGAGGGCAAAGGTGAGGAACATTGGCGAAAGTGGTTCGGCCATGTCTTGAGAATGCCAGAAGAGCGCGTGACAAGAGGCACTGAGACAGAAATGGAAGAAAGGAGGTGGAGATGAGAAAATATTTGCACCTTTTTATTTATTTAGTTTTATTACACTACGATTTATTTTATACAGGTTTAAGTTTTACAAATGAAAATGTGAATTTAGGATCACAAAAGAAGAAAAGTATGTCCGTCAGCACTGTGGTTAGGAGATTTACATAGTGATGAATTATTTAGGTTACCATAAATAAATTCATGTGTGGTCCAAACAAATTAACAATTAAATGTTAACGTTAATATTTATATTACCAGTGAT
>NW_027109935.1:84281-87612 GCF_000696795.3 Halyomorpha halys
GAATATATTATACATAAAATTATTAAACAAGTAAAGCTACAGCATTTTTCAGGTGGAATGACAGTTTTTGGCCGATAGTTACTTTTTTGTTGGTACTTACAACACTGGCCAATTATATGGGTTTGCTGAATTTTTGTTATTCTATTTTTAAAAATTCGAGCATAAAATATCCTGAAATTCTGAACCCCGTTAGGTTTTCGCTGGAAAACACACTTAAAGTTTCATAAAAATAATATATTAAAAAGGGGACATATTTATTGATTATTAAATTTAATAATGACTAATAAGTTCAATACCCTATCTGATTCAGGTCAAGTTGGATTGCCGTATTATCTTACCCTCTTAAGTTGCCAATCTGCTATTGAGAGATTAGAAAGATTAAGAGATTTATTGCTAATTAATTTGATTTATCGAATAATTAATTAATTGGTCAATGAAAATCAAATTCATGACTAAGGCACACCCCTCACGGGTCGTTGCCTGTTCGATGCCATTCGGGCGGGACCAGCAAGAAACCATATGTCTCCAGCGTTCAATAGATCGCTTTAATACAATGGCAAGTTCTTTACACTACGAGTGCTGAGGATCATGATACATTATTATATTATATTATAATAAGTACAGAAGATTACAGTAACTACGAAAATTAAGAACTGACATCACAGGCTATTCAACATAGTAAAATATAGTGTTTGTTTTTTTTTTTAGAAAATTAGTTTGAAGAATATTAGTCAAATAATTCGTTGCAAAATTTTTACTTTTTGAAAAATAAAAATAAATAGTTCTTTAAAAGAATGACACTGGATGAGTATCTTTATTTCATTTTTCAAATTTATCACACAAATATTCTAATAAGATTTCAATATTTTCGATTAGTGAAAGAAACACTGGCATTTAATTTGATACGCTCAAAGGGAAATTAAACGAATCGTCTGTTTTGAATTGAAATAGTAGATTAACGAAATCAAAATTTATATCTTTTTAGTCTTGAGATCGTAAACAGAGAAAAATGTACCATTCCATAAGACGTTAAATACCATAAAAAATTAACAAAACAAAGACAGTTATCAATATAAATTATTTTCCATGCCTGATAAAGCTTGTAAAAAGGGTTAAAAAAATTAACATATGGTGTTCCAAGTATCTTTGGCTAAACATAGGTGTGTGGTGTGAACAAACTTTTTTAACTTAAGCAATATTGGAATATTGAGAACAATTGAATTGACCAAATAAGATGAAGACTTGTATTCTATAAACTTCCTAAGGTAATGAGAGCACATTGTTCTCACTTCTTTAAATGCATACTTCTTTCATTAATATGTCAATAACAATATAGTATTTGCATATATATGAAGAAGATGATCAGGATTGCTATCAAAAACCGCTTTTTTGACAGCAACCCTGACCATATATATATATATACTATTTGCATAGTTCTAAACATAATGATATATGGTTTATATATAAAAAAATGAAACGTCCAATATGTGAATGTAATAACTCACTAACCTATTCATTAATGTAATTTAGAAATGATGATGCCTTTAAAATTGAAATTATTAATAGTGGTACCGTATGTGGTATTCTGTAGACATGCATACTGGATGCATGTAGACATGCAAGGCTGAGTTTTAAAAAGTAATGACACTGGTATTAAAAAAAAATTGTCTTATACAAAAATATATATATATATATAATTCATTTAATCTCATGAGATCATTGCCATACATTTGAAAGAAAAATAAATTTTAAAGTACAGCTGGATACAAAACAAAATTTGTTATAATGAACGGCACCTGGTTTAAAAAAAAAAAAAAAGTATTTCTAAAAAGAAAAGAGAGAGACCGTAGAACAGATCTTCCCAATAAATCATAGTAAACAAATATTTATAGAAATATAATTATGACTGGTATAAACTTTTCCGACTCATTTAATAGTGAAATTGACTGTTTAAATCCATAAGTTTACAATCATGGTGTTTTTTTTTCTAATAACATTTGTCAGTAGGAAGCCATATGTATCGCACACATACATATTCATGCAGAAACTTGTTATTTATTATTTTGGAAAATAAAAAAACGTCTTATACACTCGTCTTTTTAGTATAATCCATCATTTTTTTTAAAATCAAAATTAAGTATCATGAAACCACTCTAATAGACTAAATGTTTGCTTGGGATCGGATTCATCAATAAAAATGCCTATCAATATTTTTTTTATCGAATCTTCACTTGCCCACATGAAACTACCTGGCAGATCAGAAAGGGAAAAAACGGTGCCTCGTAGATATAAGAAGTAACCGGCTATTTTTATCAAGTTTCGCTTATCGAGGATGGAAGGGATTAATGACTACAAAAACTTTATCAGCACAGCTCAGGTAGGTTTCCTTAAAGATCCATGAAGAATTTATACTTTTTTTCTAAAGATATTTGAAGTAATCTATCGAGGACTATATAAGTTATTTTGTCGAAAAAAATAATAGATACCAATAAAATCCTAATGATCAAAGATGTAAAATCGAGATGGAAATGTAATCTACTAATATTAATCGTTTCCCAAAATCACTGAACTACATGATCAGTTTGATAGTCTTTGAGGGCGAAAAAATTCAAAGTTAACCAAACAAATCAATTTATTATATGTAGTATGCTAGATAATAAATTTAATACTAAACGTAATATAATCTATTACAGTTTAGTATTTTTTAGAAAATATTTATCAATTAAATTCTGAAAGAATCTTTCATTTATTTCTAATATTCAAGAAAGCAGATTCGGATTCGTTTTTATTATCCTAGAATACTTTTCCGAAAAGTTGATATACATAAGCCTTTCCAATTAAGGCCAAATTATAAATTAAGATTTGTATGCCAAAATCCTTCCGAAACAAACTTCTTCAGAACATAGTGGCAACTGTGTTAGGAGCTGAAGAACTCGGTGGTTTTCTTGAAAGCGTCATCACACGAGATGTGTCTTGGTTTTGATGTAGAACTTATTCATACCAAAACACGCGTCATTTGATTTTTTTTTTTTTTTTTTTTTGGCAGTGCCTGGAGCATTTATCTTCAATAATTCTTCCATTCATGTCAGACTGGTAGTAAAAACTTCTGCTAGCAGGGAGCAGCATTCTAGTGACATAAGACCACCGAAACAGAAAAGACGAGACTGCTCAAAATAGAGGACTTATGAGGAAATAGTATTGGAAAAGAAATTAACCGATATTCAGGGCGACGATATTAAATTACCTTGCTTTTATTTATTCAGAAAAGTAGATCCAATATTGTCAGACCAGACATCTATCGGTGGGTACCAAAATAACAGGAAACATGATA
>NW_027109935.1:87942-93697 GCF_000696795.3 Halyomorpha halys
AATAAATAAATGAAAAAAATATACATAAAAATAATTAAAATCTCTTACTAAATATATACAAACAGAAGGATAAAGAAATTAGTAAAAATAATTGAAATAACTTATGAAATTAATAATAATGATATGAATTTACAATTAGTGAATTGATAATAATGACCTAATGAAATGTAAAAAACTAATTAAATGTAAAAATAAAAATGTTAACTGTGGATATTTCGGCAAACCCTCGTATTTCGTCACTATCCTTAATAATTTGTGGTACCTAACTGGAGTGTACAATGCAATAAAATGTTCCATTATTTTAGTAAACAAGTTTTACTCTTATATTCTTACATATATAAGTTTTACTTTTATATTCTTATTTTTATATTTTTACGTAGGGAAATAAACAATATTTCGGTTTTATGTTATTGGTAGATAATAGATCCAAAAACATCTACACATTGCTCACGCACAAGGAAATTGACACAATTAAAAAAAAAATTAATTTGCATTTATTATTTACAATAAAGAATTACATTATTTTAAAAATAATTTCGACCTGAAAGTGACTTCGTACTGAAAATAATCAGACCTTAGCAAATCTGCTAGATGACCTGTCATTTCTTTGCTTTCTCAGAGGGGCTTTTCTTAGTGGACATCCCTCATAAGGGACAATTTTATCTAGCTCAAGGCCAACATGGAACGCCTTTGATGAATTTGAACCTATCTATCACGGAACCCCTCTACTCCGTATGCGGACACAATTGTAATCCACATTAAAAACCATAAAATATACATGTGCAAACTTTATGTTCTCATGCAAACAAAAATAATGAAATATTTGAACTCAATTATTTTGTATTTAATTGTAATTTTTATGAAACTACAACTTTTTGTGAAATGTTTGTTCGGAAAATAAAATGCATATTGTAGCTTATACTTCTATAACCCGAAGATAAAACTTTAAAACCATTTAACATTTTAAAAAAATAAAATAAATAATGCATCTTTCTAAAGACATTCCGAAATAATAAAAAAACTATATATGTATCCAACAAAACCACGTGTGAAGCAAGATATCAATAAAATAATGCTTTAATTTTTTTTTTAACAGTCTAAAAATTATATTATTGTTCTTATTGAATTTATTAGATACCAGAGCTTACGCGACGATATGTAAATAATTTTACTATTATATTCTTCTGTTCTTTTTTATATTGACTCCTTGTAAACTGAAACCTCTCTATAGCGGAAATAATCATCTAACCCGTTTGTGTCCATTATATAAACGTTACAAGGCAATTTGAAATAATAAAGAAAACAGAAGAACAGGCCTCAGTGTTATGATAGTAGCTGTAGGCGTAGGGTATTGTGTGAAACAAGAAAGAAGTAATTTTTAATTAAGAAAGTTTTCCTATCTGCTTCTAGAAAGTGATTATGAACCGAGTGTCATATTTCTCTTTGTTTCTGAAAAATTGAGTATTTTTGATTTTTCTGGAAATGAATGCAATGCCATCTACATTTATTTATTTTTTAAATTTATTTATTTTATACCAGATCAGCCTGGTGGGCCTTGATATAACCGTTATATATAGGCGTGGGGGTTGATATAACCGTTACTTTATATATATTTTTTTTTTTAAAAGTTGATTATCGGAGGGTATATTCTCGTACAGAAGACACCCCTAACTATATACAATGTTATAATTAAAATAAAGGAAAAAAAAAGATAAAATAAATAGATAAGAATAATGCTTCTTAATATAAGAGAAAAGTAAAATTAATAACAAAAAAGTAATGATATTTGTAGACTTAACAAAACAAACAATTGGTCTCTAATGGAAAAAAGAAACAAGTTAATTTGATAAAGGGACGAAAGAAGAAAAAAATAATAATAAGTAAAATAAAGGTAGTGTGAATAATGAATTAATAAATATAGAATTTATAACAGAATGTCCTACAGCAGCCTAGACTCCAGTATTCGATTTGAGGTTGGGTTTCCCAAGTTGTAGGTCACTGCTACTTTAACTATATGCCACTGTTAGTGGAACTTCATGAACCGTTTTTTTCTGTAATCCTCTATCGATTCCATTTGTAATTCCCGTTGCAATTGGCTATTTCTTATGAACCAAGGAGCATTAACTACGATTCTTAATCTATATTTATAGGAGTGGTCAAATCTTTGTTCTCAAGAAATCTCCCCATTTCACCATAGGGAGGTTTATAGGTAATAAAATCCCCGAGTTCTGGTGGAAAAAAAATGTTATAAACAAAATTGAGGGTTTTTGGTTTATAGCTCAGAAATTATAAGTTTTTTTTACGGTTATTGAACACCGACAGATTCGTTTCTTTCCGAAGAATAATAATTAAGTATTACTGATTCTATTAAGCTACATCATATTTAGGAAAAATATAAAAACATTATGTGTTTCAGGATAAAGTAGGTCAAAAAAATTTTTTTTTAAAAAAAAACAGCATTTCATATTGGTTTTTAGTGTATCGTAAACCACCAAATAGCATTTTTCAAAGAATTTTTTTTTTAAACTTTATTTTATTGATAGATATTAAATCTGCCACACTATGGTGGGCAATAGGTAATAGTGATGAATGATCATATTCATACTAAAATAAAATAAAATAAGAATGAAAATAAATAGAAATATAACAAAAAAAATGCATAAAAATAGATAAAATCTCTTTTAAAATATATAATTTGAAGAATAAAGAAAATTAAAATAATTAAACTATGTGTATGAAAAAATAAAATAATAATAAAAATCATATAATCTCCAGTCACATTTACACTCTTATATGCAATATTTACATAATCGACCTGAGGACCCCGAGCCCACTCTATCCCTCACATGTGATGGGTAGAGCAGAGCTCAAGAGATCCCAGCGCATCCCTCTCGCCGCATCACTGGTAGTGAGCCAGTGGAGGCTGAGCATGTGCGCTAAAGCCTCAAACACTCAACTTGAGTGGAGAATCTGACCATTGCCAGAACTCCAATGGTCCATTTTTATTTTATAATAAGTCTCTTGGCCACTGCCGTTTCAACCTTCTAGGTGGGCTGTAGGGATAGGTGGAACTAGATAAGGTTTGAACCAAAGGATTAGGATGGTTGGAATGGTTTATATGGAATTTTGAGAATTGATTTGGTTGATATGAAGGTTTTCATAGAAATTTAAAAAAAATTTGGAAGATTTTACTCTTCTTCCAGTTACTATTATTCATATAATGGTTCATAACTCCCCTGCTTTTTATCCAATCCCTAGGTTAATGGAACCGTATGAAAGCTGAATGTGTGCTTTTTCAACATTTCTTGAGATGCTAAAAACGAATGTCATCGCATATATTGGATCGATTTATATTACCAAATCATAATAATAAAGTATACGTGTATATTTAATTTAACTAAATATAACCATATAAATCAAAAAATCAATTGTGTTCATTATATATACATCCTCAAATATAGATAGGGAAGCATTGCCGGGTCGGCTAGTATGATATATACATACATTAATGTTTTTTCATATATATTTTTATTTTACAATTTTCATAGACAATTTTATTTTAAATTGATGACCAAATAAGAAGGAAATGATTTAATTTTTATAATTATTAATATTTTTTCTTTTATTAATACCTTACGTATGTTTATTTTACGTTCAATGAACTAATATTTGTATTATGCTGGTACAATGATCTGTTCCTTATATGTTGGTATGTGGATGTAATTGACTGTCGACTCTAATATAAACAGCCGTTGTTATTTCATTAATTGGCATCTCTCTATATTGCTGTGTTCTCAGTATAACCAAGGTTAGGAATGTATGATTAGTCCGGTAACAAGTACGGCTTAGAACCGCTATGCAAAATATTACTAGAACATCAACATATAGTTTAATAGTGAATAAAAACCTTGATGTTTATCATTTTTTTTTATTTAAAAACTTAAATGTAATAAATTCAATCTGTAAAAAAATATGACGATTTAGTAAACGGTTATTGTTTAATTACAAAACGGAATAGAAATATCCTCCTTTGCACTAAAAACTGAAGACATGAAACTATTGAAGTGATTCCTTCAGATCCCTTTTTTTAAAACTTATAGCACATTTTTATTTATTAATATATATATATTCACGTTGAATGCTGTCATAGGCAGATCTAAAATCAAAAATAGATGATGCATTTGTATTTGGTATTCCCTTCTGCGCTCAAGGATGGTTCGTATGGCAAAAATTGGGTCTGTTGTTGACTTACGCACTGATATTTCCCCTGGACTCTCTCTACATGCTGTAGTAATCTTTGGTTGAGAATATCTTGTAGGCACATGACAGTAGAGATATGCCTCCACAATTATTACATTCAAGGTCTCCCTACTTGTGAATAGGACATAACACTGTCTTACTCCATGCTTTTAGAATGATTTCTTCTGTCCAAATTTTAACAAAAAGATTTTGTAATGCTTGAAAAAGCTCAATGTAGCTGTCAAGCTCATCCATCTTGTAAAACTTACAATGAGCAATACTGAATGTATGGTGCAGATTCAGGAAGATCTGTCTGAGGGATTCACCTTTCAAAATGGCGTTCGACAGGGAGATTCCCTATCCTGTTTGCTATTCAATATTGGTCTAGAAAAATGTTATTACAGAATCAAAGGTCAGACCAGTGGAACCAGTTTTAATCATATGGTACAAATCCTGAGATATGGAGATGATATCGACATTATTGGGAGATCTAAAGCTTTTATGAAAGAGGCCTTTCTTGCCCCTGATGATGCTGCCAGGAAGCTGGGACTTGTTGTTAATACCAACAAAACCAAATATATGATAGCTGGTCAAGAAAGAGGTTTTAATGAAGATTTTGTCCAAATTGGTCATTACATTTTCTAACGAGTTGAGGAGTTTGTGTAACTCGGATCACAAGTTAATACCACCAATGACGTTTCGGCCGAGATAAGAAGATGAATAGCTTGGGAACTGATGAGATCGCAAATAAACTAACTTCTCGATGAGCGCCTACATGGAACACGGCCGAGAGGCCGCCCAAAGCTTCGATGGTTGGATGGTGTTGAAGAGGATTCGAGGACCCTGCTCGGAGTGAGGAATTGGAGAGCAGCTGCACTAAACAGATTAAACTGGTGGAAGCTGTTTGAGGAGGCTAGGACCAAGTAGATGATGATGATGATATATATATATATATTTTATTTTCATGTATAAATATTTGTAATTGACAATACCCGAAACTTCAACATTCTCATTTCATTGTTGGTCGCACTGATCCTGTTCAGAGTCATTGTTTAACGTACTTTAGTCTGTTATGTTCTTATGCATCAGATACTGTATCTAACAAGAGGCTAAGGGGATCACGGATTGCAATTAAACTTTTTTTTGTGAGACTAGGTCGATAAATATTAGACTTATGAACTATCGTTCTGTTCAATTGTTTCTAGAAGTCGAAAAAAAAAATATATTTCATATATTTTTATAAATGTTTTATATTATCGTATACCACCTTTGATCTGCATTTATTTAATATCTTTTATTTACCAATTAATTTGTACATTTGAGATGAATGAGAACAAAAGATTACTTATCGTATTAAAGAAGTTTAAAAATATGAAAAAATACAAAAACTAAAAATCTCTATAAGTCAAATTAAATAAATTAATACTTTTTTTTTCTTCTAGTTGTCACGACAAAATTTATCATATTCATACGTAGATATCATAAAAACTACTACTCCTACGAAGATAAACGTCGT
>NW_027109935.1:94237-102115 GCF_000696795.3 Halyomorpha halys
GTCATAGCTTTGAGTTCCACAAATTAAAATACTAGCCAATGAACTTATTGTTAAGGAAACAAGTCTGAACAGAAACCAACAAACTGACATTTTTTGGAGGATGTGCTGGTGTCAGGGTTTTGAAGAGCGGATTGGTGAGGTTTTTTTTTTTTTTTTTTCCGAACCCTTTAAAACAGAAATAAAAAGTGAATTAGTAAGTGCAATACTGACTGGAAAAGAAAAGTGATTCGTGTTGTGTCTTACCTTTTACTACCTTTGTTATTTTAAGGTTACTTGTTATGTTTAATGTTATAAATGAGCTATCCATTCTAAAAAGGAGCTATTTTAAGTCCGGAGGTGAGGGGCCTCCTCGTATTGGTTTTTTTTTTTTTTTTTCCGAACCCTCTAAAACAGAAATAAAAGTGAATTAATAAGTGCATTACTGTGAAAAAAAAAGAAAAGTAATTCGTGTTGTGCCTTACCTTTTACTACCTTTGGTATTTTAAGGTTACCTGTTATGTTTAATATCACATATGAACTATCCATTCAAAGGAGCTACTTTAAGTCCGGAGGTGAGGGGCCTCCTCGTGTTGTATGGCATATAAGATAAAAATAAAAATACAAATAAAAATAAAATAAAAACATTAATTAATAAAGACGATAGATAATGGTGAAATAATAAGAAAAACAGTCAGAAATCGAAAAGAAGTGTGAGGGAGGGGGTTGGGGTGCATCAGAAGATGGACCTATGAGGTGATGTTAATAGGGTTTTTGGAACCTTTCCTGCCCTGCCACCTCGCAGGAAGGGGGGATGGAGTGATAGACTGGAATACTGGATTGAAGGAAGCAGGGAGACTGTCGAAGAATTTAATGTGTCTCCGTGTGATGGTGTTGATTGGTGAGATACTGCAGTGAATATGGCGGCATTTGATTAAGTGTGGAACAGTTGGGATACCCAATAGCATGTGGAGATCTGGTGGTTTCTTCTTTTGCTACACCATTGTTCCAACCATCTTCCTGAACATCGAATCTTGAAAGCGCTGGAAAGAGTCCCTGGGTGCCGTCGGAGGGATGAGTGAACAGCGGTCCTCCGTAGAGTATTGCCGGTCTCAGGAAGCTCTTATACACCTGGATTTTTAGTCCAGGGAGTTAAAAAGTTGAGATGACGATCAAGCTTTATGTTTAAAAAACTGACATTAATGCTGACTAAAGGCTATATGTGTCTTAATGTAAATTTAAACAGACCAATCAAATTATGATTATATTAGAATGTTATGTGGACTATTATATTAGATAGTTCATCATCATAACTTGTCAATAAATAAAGTTTTGATATTCAATTAAGAGTTTATTAGTATAAATTATTATTTGTGAAAAAAAAATAATTTTTAATTAAAATATGTAAACTTAATAAATATAAATTTAGAGAACTATGAAAACAATATTACGTTAAGAAAATATTCTTGAGTCATAAGCAACACTATTTACAACCGATTACCTCATTTCATGACCTTAGTTTATATTCTAATACCCCAATTCCATATGATTGGCAACTTCATATAAAATATATTCCGAGAATTATTTTTGTAAGGTATCGAGAATTTGTATAAGGGAAAGCAAAACAACTTGTTCTAGAAGATCAACTTACGTTTAATTTATGACTAAATTTAGATTATATGCAGTCATATTTTCTAATATTAATTTTATTAATATTCTATATCTCAAAAAATATCAGATTTCACGTATTACAAAGAGATACTCATTTACCATCTTCGACTCGGACTGAGTAAATATTGAAGATACTACAAAAGTGCAAGAGGCTAATAACCCCTTTTGCGCCCTTTACTATCCCGATATTCAACTTCTACAACTGTTCCTAACAAATTGCAGCTGACCCAGCAAAACTCTTGAATTGCTGAAACCAATGCTCATTGGGGCAAACCGCTGATTCAACTGGCCAAAAGTTCAAATCCCAATTTCCTCACAAATAAAACTAATGATTTATAGTAGCAAGTGCCCTTTACGTCGTTGTACAAAGTAGACATTGTCATTGGATTAGATAGTAAAATAGATGCCGTCCAAAAGTACGTTCTAGTTACTACTAATCTGTTAACCACTTGTTGTGACCGGAATCCAAGGTCTGAAGGAATTTTTGAAAGGTGCAAATGCCAGGTTCTGCTTGTTTTGCGTCATCGTTGAAAGCATTAATAAGTTGTTAGCAAAACTAACTAAAATGTAACCCCCCAAAAAAAAAACCGAACTCATTTTAGGAAAGATATTGCAAACAATTTTTGTATACATGATAAGGAAACCCACATGCGTGGAAACACCAAATATCGGAATGCATCTTTCAGATACGTTCCATTATTAAAATTAGGAATTCCTATAACGTTGAGAAATATGATTTCAATTAAGCTTATTTTGAACAAATCCAAAATAAAAATATAAATAATCAAAACATTTCGTATCATTCTGGTTCAGCAAATGGTAAATCCGGTAAAGCAGGGTTCTACTGCACCATAAAACTGAATAGTAACACAGTGGTTACTTACAGTCTTGATAGTATTCAATAAAATTTTATTTGATCTCTTAATCGTTTCAGATCAGAAATAAATTGAAGCATGCTATTTTTTTTCAGTTCTTCAGGTCCTAATTGATTTTGATTTTTTAAACGATCAAACTTGAAATATGGCTGATACAGTTGATACTTTAAGAGGAAGGGTTATATCCTCGGTAACAGATGTAAAACCCTTCTTCGAGCCGAGCCCTCCTTAATCCTAGGAGGCTGGCACTGCCAACAGAATAGCAATGAGGTCGGAGCACCTCCTCGTATATCTTCCATCGCCTCGCCTGAGGAAGCCGCTATTAGAGTCATTATATTGTTAGGAGTTTAGGAAAAGCATATTTGTAATTAGACTTGATATTAATTGCTATAAAGCAATATTATATTGTAACAGAAGTTAATTTAAATATTTCTCATTATTTTTTTTAATAATTTATTTATTGATATTTACAACATTATACATATATTCACATCAAGTATATTTGCTGTAAGTGGTATTATGACATGATAAAAACATGTGGAGAATCTACCCATTGATAAAACTCCAAAAACATTTCTAAAGGAGAAGATTTTGGACTGTAAGGATTGAATTCGAGAGGAATTAGATGGTTTAGTGGAGCCCCATAGCTCAACTCCGTATGTTCAAATAGGCCTTATAATAGTCATGTAGATCAGTATTTTGTAATGGATTGGAAGTTTGGACCGTTTGTCTAGTAAATGTTGTAATAGTCGGAATCGGATGTGGGATTGGGATACAATGGAAGGATCATTATTCACTGACAATAGGCATGTATCATCGGCATACGTGGTGAGAATAGTGTTAGGATGGGTTGGGATGTCAGCTGTAAAAACTGTATAAAGGATAGGATCAGGGATACTACCCTGAGGTACACCAGCAGACTGAGGAAACAGGGATGAATAAGCGCTGTTGTGATTTACTTGAAATACCCTGTCTGAGAGATAAGAACGGATAATATGTAGGGAGTCTCATTATTTTAATTTTTAAAAAGTACTGTTAGATTCATATAAATTAATTAGACAAAAAAGTATGTACTTTATTTAATAGCTAATATACATTAAAGTAGAGCTTGGACGAAGTGTCCGTCTCCTGCACAGGTCCAGAACTCGCTTCCTAAATGCTTACTGTATCTATACTAATATCGATACTTGAATCTATAATATAAATATCAATATCGATATTGAAATATATATTAGCAATGATATTGGAATCGATGCTATTATCTAAATTAAAATCTATAGTAATATCAATATTTAAATTGATGCTAACAGCTATATTGGAATCGATAAAATCACTTATAACGGAATAGATATAATATAAATATTAATAATTTTTTTATGTACTTTGCATTTTTTAAAATACTTTATCGGAATTAAAATGTAATATTATAAAATTCTCTAACCACTCAAACCCACTAGTTTCTAACCTCTCTTCCTCTTCCATTCCTGACAATCCTTCGAGGCTTCTGAAAAGAAGATGGCCTCGATACCTTCTAATGTAAAGTGTTAGAGTGCTGTCAAGGGCTTCTGAGACGCTCCAGATAGGGCACGTACTTTGGACAGAGATGATAGATTTGGTTTATATCGATATAGATTTGATTGATACAAGATGTAACGAATATTCTCTTTGATGATTATTAATTTCCTCTTGACTTCTTCACACTTCCTGCTTACTTTGTACGTTTCTTGCAGGCTCACAAGCTGGGTATGTTCGGAGAGGACTACGGTTGGCTGGTGCAGGGGAGCCCCGAGGATGGCTGGTGGAGGAACGAACAACATTGCGGCCAACACCTGCCTGCAGCCGCCCAAGGTGTCATCCTGGTATCCAGTTACAGCGATCTGGTCGGGCAGCACGAGCTCTCTGGCCTGGTATGTATCGATCTACTTCTCTCTATATGTAAATAGTGGTTTATTAATTACAAATTGTTAGATATAACCATGGATTCGGCCCTATGAGCAACTGGAAACTATAACAAGTGGGGTTCTCTGTCATAGCATACATGAATAATCTCACTGTCGTTATAGTAGAGTCAAACTAGTGACGGGAGGAGAAGCGTAGAAGATTTGTTTAACATAAAGGAACTGAAGATAGCACCAGCAAAGAAAAAGGAAGGAATTATAGTTAGGGAGGAAGTGATGCAAACAAGAAAGGCTCCACTGTAAAGATGTTTTAGCAGCTAGGATAAATATCTAGTTTAAACATTTATCAGATTTGAAGTACTTTATTTGCTGTATTGGCCAAAAACATATATATATTTTTTTTTTTACGAAAAGGACACCTGTGTCCTTATAAAAGCACATCTTAGTGAATCCGCCACAATTCAGACCAAATCACCTCCTTGCACAACCGTTGATCTAGTAACAGTACTCCCTTACAACGTATTGCACCCCTGACTCTTCATAAGTTGTAGCGGTAAAGATTTGTTATATAAAGAAATGTATATTAATAGTGATGAAATCATCCTTCCAATCTTTGGATCTGCCGAATTATGGTCTAATAATACACAAGAATAATTTTATCTCGCATAAATTTCCTGTTCTTACCATTTCATTTGAAAAACTTTTAGTTAATTTGAATTCCTCTGTCTTGTTGTCAGCGTTTTATTGAAGATAAATTTCAGCCTTATTAAGAAAATTTTGAACCACAAGAATAACACAGGTTCCGTGGATTAGAGTTAGCCGAGGGAAGCATCCACTCAAGTTAAGTGACTCCGACCTCAAGAGGAAATACCTGGCCTTCCTCTCTCATAAAACACACCCCATAGTACTTTATACAACAATATAATTATATTCAAAAATTCTAATAATTTATTGCAAAAAGAGAAAAAAGTTGGTTTTCTGAACGCATATTTTTCAATTAATTTAATCTGTCAGGTAATTATATAATAAAAACATATATTCTGTTTAAAATGTTCAGTTAGATAAGTGGGTGCCAAAATTTTCAAATTAAATAATTTTCATAACATATTTATTATCTTTACACTAGAGGATTTAAATCAATTAGCATCGAAAACCGTGGAGTTTTGAAAAGGTGTAACTGTACTGGACTATGTTTTTTTTTAACTTTATACAAATAATTTTATAGCATATCTTTCATATACACAATTTCCCACATCTGAATTCAGTTCTAGGAAACGAATTATGGCAAGAAGGTTAAAATTTAACAGAAATGTAAAAAAAATGTTGTTTTTCTTTTTGTTACTTTCCTCACTACCAGATAATAAACATAAAATACATTTGTTTTTGTTATTGCCTTTTTTCTCTCTTCATTAGAATTGTTGTTTAAATTTATTTAATTTTTTTTTTATAATTCATTGTTTTAAAAAAAAAAATGCAATAATCATTTTTATCCTTTATTTTAGTATTTTCAAAAAGCATGAATCATTCAGACCCTTTAAACAGCAATTTTTTTTTTTGCCTTTCACAATACTCGTGGTACAATTTTCCCAGAAACCTCACCATTAATGAACATCTCGATGTCAAGTGAAATACAATCCCTCCTTTTAGCAGCGGAAGCTTTTTAGCTAATGTAGTTTTTTTTTTTATACAATATTTTATTTTTACCCCTTGTTAAAATCGTAAATATGTTGTAAATAGCTATAATTTTTTTTATATTTTAAAACACGTTAGAAGAAAGGAAGGAACTCATAACACTTTTCCATTGTCTACCTCAGAGAGAATATCTGGTCAATTGGCCGGAACCCTCCCTGATATTGTAAAATATTTTCAGTGAAATAGGACACTTATTTGTGTAGTAACAAACATATAGTAACCAGTATAAGTTTTGTTGGACAAACTTAGTAGACCAATACCTCTGCAATTATCCCATTTTCTATACACAAGACATATTGCTACTGTTGTACAATCTTTGGACATTTTTTTCTACAATCCATATCTCCCAAATTTAATCGTAAATTTCTTCCCACAAATCGCTGCTACCATATTTTGATATCTCTGGAATGATCTCGTCGAAACCTGGCGATCTAAAGTTCTTCATCGACCTTATTATTTCAGTTATTTCTTTTACACTCTTAAAATTGTCTTGATTCTTTCTCATCCCAAAATTGTAGAAAGTTTTTCTTAAGTTTTCCCTTTTCCTTTGCTCTCTACTTCTACCCACACAGTTTTTTGGCTTTTCTTCTTATTGTCACGAATTCCTGTATGCTTCCTCTGGTCTTTCTTTTTAGCACATTTAACATTGCCTTATTTCTTTCTTCCAGAGCTCTTCTACAATTTTCGTCAAACCACTCATTTCTGGAAGCTACTTTCTTCTTCCTCAGTACCTCTCTTGCACTTTCTGTCCCTACATTATTCAGTTTTATCCATCTATCGTTTATATTTGTGTTATTTTTAGTACCATTTTCTTTCAATCGTCCTCTTAGTTTTTTAAAAATAATTCTGCTACTTCACTCTCCAGCAGCTTTTCTGAGTTTTAGACATGTACTCTATCCTCCATAATGCATCTTCTTGTGGCTAGCTTTTGTCGACACCCTATGGTGATCAGTATCACAGTCCATTCGTCTAAGTGACCTTACATTTTTGATATTCGATGCATACCTAGACTCTATGAGAATATGGTCTATTTGGTTTTTGGTCAGGCCGTACGGGGAGACCCAAGTCTTTTTATGTATTTCAACTCGTAGGAATTCAGTACTAGTGACGACCAGTCCCTTTTCCTGATGTCCATTATCGTTAGGGTAGTCAATGTTTGCTTTCTCTGCCTATACTGGGTCTAAATGATTCTTCCTTTCCTATCTTAGCCTTTAGGTTGTCTATAATAATTTTCACAACATTCATCGAGATTTATTCGTAGTCTCTTTATAATATGTCATAGACAATATCCTTTTCCTACTCCCTCTAAGTCAAGCTGTGGAAATTCTTTCAGTTTGCACTGTATTATAGTGTGCTTAATTCATTAATTTATCATGAAGCCAGTCCCACATACATTTACGTGATGTCCACTATTAATAAACAGGTAATCTTCCATATTGTTTCTTAATTTCTCTAACGTATCTGCGGTATAGCTGCTACCTCAACTTGGTATTTATAAAGCTCATTCTCTAATTTCTTGATTGATCCTGGTTGGTTTAATCCTCTGACATTTCTAGAAGCAATATTAAATCCATGTTTCCATGCGGGGATCAAATAACTTGTGTTACAGTCCATATATCCCAAGCTGCCTTTGTTTTCTGAACTTATGTGGTTTTACCGCTTGATTTATCTAACCAATCCTCCTGGTTTATTCGGGCTTGGGAGCGGCAACGTACTCCTAGGAGGAGTCCAGCAGGCGGAATTTCAATCCATCAACATTATTATAT
>NW_027109935.1:103180-104003 GCF_000696795.3 Halyomorpha halys
ATCAGTGGGTAGATTCTCCACATGTTTTTATCATGTCACTATGTCACCTACAGCAAATTTACTTGTTGTATATATTTGTATACAGTTGTAAATATCAATAAATAAATTATTAAAAAAAAATTCATTTTAAACTTTTTGTATTCCATAAACCTATAAAAGATTTGGAATACAAAAGAGCTAGCGATTTCCCCGAAGTATTAAGAGATAATGCTCAAAATAGATTATGAGCATAAAATCCAGTATTGTAGGATGTCATTCGAAAACTTTAATAATGTAGATAGAAATCTAGTTAAAGCGTGATAGTGAAAAAATATTTATTTTTTAAACTGAAATTTCTCAAGGTGATAATTAGGAAAGAAATATTAGAAACAAATATTTCTTATTTTAGGCGAAATCAACGATTTTTGTTAATAGATTAAAGGCTAATTTCTAACTTTAAAACTTTTCATAAATCAAAATCATTTATCAATTTATTAAATCACTCATGTCAATGCAATTGAAAACCCAGTTTTAATAGTGTTTTTGAGATATCTAATCAAAGCTTTGAAACATTGCATGGTAACAGGGCCGTATAAAAATTATTTAAGAACAAATCGAGCTTGGAAAAATCCTCGGGTGACCATTTCGTGTCTTTTTAAGCCCTTTTAGGGGAAAAGTGTTTTTACATATTTGCGATTACCTTGAAAAGTATAATTTTTGTGTGTGAAATCTTAACAGTGGAAAATTATAACTTACGAAAATCACTATTTGAACTCCAAAACAAGTACATACATCAAGTTCTGATTTTTTTTTTTTCAAAACCCCTTCAAAATTTTAATGGCGT
>NW_027109935.1:107174-107488 GCF_000696795.3 Halyomorpha halys
TTTTACGAAGGATTTTGGATTGTAAGGAATTCAAAGGTTTAGTGGAGTCCCAAAGCTCGACTCCGTATGTCCAGATGGGCCTTATTATAGTTTTGTAGATAAATCTTTTGTAATGAATTGGAAGTTTAGACCGTTTCTGTATAAGCACTGTAATAGTCAAAATCGAAGTGTAGTTTCTTGTCTTTTCAGTCTTGTGTGAGGATTCCAGGTTAGTCATTTGTTGAAATGTAGTCCCAGGTAGCGGATCTGTTTGACAGGGCTAAGAGCAACATTATTAAAGGATAGTGTAGGGCAGTGGGTAGGTGTACTATATA
>NW_027109935.1:107538-108021 GCF_000696795.3 Halyomorpha halys
ATTTTATTTTTGATAAAGTAAGGTGCATTGAGGATTTTACGAAGGATTTTGGATTGTAAGGAATTCAAGGGAGTCCCAAAGCTCGACTCCGTATGTCCAGATGGGCCTTATTATAGTTTTGTAGATAAATCTTTTGTAATGAATTGGAAGTTTAGACCGTTTGTGACGTGCAGTTTCTTGTCTTTTCAGTCTTGTGTGAGAATTCTAGGTTATTCATTTGTTGAAATGTAGAATGTAGATGAAATATCCCAGGTAGCGGATCTGTTTGACAGAGCTAAGAGAAACATTATTAAAAAATAGTGTAGGGTACTCGGTAGGTGTACTATATATATTGCTATGTATCTATGGAGATTTACTTGGGATTCCAAGATAATCGCTGGAGGCAATAATCCAAAAATAAGTTAATTAATTGATTATAAATTGGGTCCTAAAAAACTATTATTATAATTGGATTCCTTTCCAAAGGCTGTTTGTGTGTTTACC
>NW_027109935.1:108499-110096 GCF_000696795.3 Halyomorpha halys
TGAGACCCTTCATTACAATGAGGGGTTGACATTGCATAACTGATAAGTCAAGAGGGTTTGCATCTTGGTTTTCGCGACGACGCATATTCTAAAGCACACGGACTATTAGCTACGATCTAATAGTACAAATAATATATATATATATATATATATATTTTAAATCACACTTCCAGAAATCTGTTATCGAGCAAAAATTATATAAATGCTATTTCACCAAGTCTCTAACCAACTCTCATTAGTGAAATAACATAACACTTTTTATTTTCTTCAAAACGGCTCTTGATTAAAGTCAGCGAATTAATGATTAATTCAGAGCTAATAATTTAATAATTTTCAAGGCTGCTTTGAGAAATAAAAATTTATAAAGCCTTTATTTCATGTAATACGACTTATATTATCCGTAATCAATCATTTATATTTGTTAGATATGATGTTTTTTTTTTCTTCGATTAGCCAACCTTTTTTTTGTTATTATAAAATAAAGAAATTTTCTTGTCACTGTTATTCTACTTCAGTTTTCATTTATTATTTGATATTTCCCATTTTATATCCTAGGCTACAGAATTTAACAAAACTTCCCAAAATTTAAAGATTACGTACATATAAGGAAGGAGATAGTGCGACCAAATCAGAGAACGAAAAAAATGAAAGAAGAACATAAGGAAGGAAGCCGAAAAAAACTAGAATTTTAATGTGAAGAGCCGTTAACGTTAGATGTGGCATTCCCATTCGTCCTCCTAAATTCGTTTAAACGAAGGGGAAAAAAAATAGATATAAATAAATAAGAATTCTATCAAATTTTCCTTAACAATATAAAGTTGACAATAAAATTAAATTATTTAATCAAAGCTTTGAAATCGTCCTTGGTAAAAAAACCTTTTTTAGTTTTTTTTAAACGTTTTAAATTTAGACTCATTAGTTTAAAAAAGAATTAATTACAAAAATTAAAGGAAATGGTTTAGTGTTTGAAGAAACGACTTTTTTTTCATTAATTTATTTTTTAAATGAGATAGGGACAATAAAGTTCTTTTAATTACAGGAGTGATTTAACTTAATGATTCAAGTTCTAGAGCTTACAAAAGGCCCTGAGCCATTGGAGCTTACTTGCTATTCAATTAAAGTCCTTTATCGAGACAATATTACACGCCGGGCGATCAGGCGACACTATTGCAAACTAATTTCTCTCCCGTCTCCGATTAAAGGTCAATTACTGCTCGTGTCTCTCACTCGCTGGCGCGGCATAAAGGCAAGTGTCATATTCCAGGTATTTGATCACAGGTTTTTTATGAATGGAACTTATATATAAAATTAAAAATTGATGATTTATCGATACTTAACGATATTTCATCAATAGCTAATTGCTAAGAATTAGTTTATTTGTGATCAAGTAATGAGTGTCTTATACTTGAAATTTATTGACAGACGTGAATAAAGATTACAAATAATTTAATTTATTTTGGGACGCACCCCTTTAAAATAACAATATATAGTGAGAAAAAGAATTTAAAAATACGTAATAAAAAGAAAACAGATCATAATAAACGAGTCCTTAAGTCTTTTAACAGGGAAAAGTGGACTTATTTAATAACTCAGAAAC
>NW_027109935.1:110146-110840 GCF_000696795.3 Halyomorpha halys
TATAACATGATTACTTATTAGTTAATTTATACTTATAGCTGCTGATGCCGTGGGATGTAGTGCCGTAAGTTTCTCCTGTTTCAGAAGGGATGTCCAGGTCTCGTGGCCCTTCTCACGACTTAGTCTGGTCAAAATGCATCTTCTATGCCTGCCTCCTGACTGTGGTCCTCTCCTGTCTAAGCCTTCCTGTTGTGTGTCTCCGTCTGGCTCTTCTAACTTTCCTCTGTATTTTTCTCCCACTTCCCTTTTGGGGCGTTACCTTATTTTTAAATCTCCTCTCTGATTGGGCTTCCTTCTCCTCAGGATCGAGAATGTGTAAAAAAGTTTGACATGTCCAGGAAGGGCCTTCAGCTGCTTAATTTGATTCCGATCCCTAATCAAACCTGTCATTTTTGTTAGAACACTTAAAGGTTAGCCAATCTAATTTTCTCAGGGGCCTCTGGTAATGTGACAAACTTAATACAGATGTTTTCATATCCGGGGACGCTAAAAGCTTCGCAGGATACCCTGACCAGGTATAGGGGGAGATGACGAAACACCTTAATAATACTCAGGATTGTTAAAAGACAGATACATAGCAATATATATACTTGAGGGGTTTAAAAAAAATGCATATTAGTAAAAAAAAAATACTTAAAGGCGTCATCATCCTGTACGCTGGTAAATTTCATAAGCATCCCACATCTTAAGTTGG
>NW_027109935.1:111640-112405 GCF_000696795.3 Halyomorpha halys
CACCTTGAAGTTTAATTCTCATAAGATTGACTATAGCTTGAAGCCTTCACCCAGCCTATGTGATGCTCGTGTTTTAATTTGACGACCGAAGACGTCATAAACAAACATTTATTTTGAAAGCCATACCACCCTCTTCAATTATTCTCACCCACTGCTTAATATTACTTCTTTGAGGCATAAGAAGGAAGGTGTGTTGACTGAACTGGTGGAAGGGAAAAAAAATGTTTGACCTCCTCACCTCTAAATGAAATCTTTTATACAATAAGCCTAATCTGAAATCTAATTTTAAAATTGAACCGATTTTAACTTTTCCTCAATCCCTAAATATCATCACCTTCCACTTCAGTAAGTTGATTTGTAGGTTTCATTTTGTACAATATTATGTGAAATCGTTGATCAAAGTCTGTAATATCTTGTGATCTGAAGCTAAAAATTTCAAATAAACCGTATATGCTGATACCTCAAAGGTGTCCATAGGCTCAAAAATTTAAAAAAATATATATATCTCTTATAAATTCCTGAATATTTTCAAGAAAAGAACAATTTAGTAATTATATTAGAAACGGGAAGGTTTAAATGTAATAATAATAAACTAAAGTAAAATCGAGTTTGTGAGGTCATTGTCCAAGTGAAATTAATTTTAATTGAAAATTGTGTATATGTGTGTGTGTGTAAGTTACAGTCAGCTGGTACTTCGATGTCAGCTGACTGAGCAGATCAGCTGATCATGTGTATATATAAAGATGTGCTGAACCCAATAAAACC
>NW_027109935.1:112455-113160 GCF_000696795.3 Halyomorpha halys
AGAATCTGTCGTTGTATTAAAGTCTGAAGACCGAGGCCAGTATTGGGGGAGTTAATAAATTAAATTAATTTTAAGCAGAATTAAAAACATACGATGGGCGGTGGAATTGAATAACTTGGTAAAGAAAGGTTGCATGGAAATACTTTCGACGGTAGAAAGGGTAAAGCCACTTTAACTCTTCATAAAAGTGGGATATGGAGAAGTACCTGGTGAGGGGATCCCGAAGGTGAATCGTAAAAGGATATTTATTAATGGTTTTAGTTTTTTCTCGATAACCGTGACTCCCCCAAATTTCGTACAATACTAATCAAACTGAGGAAACATTAAGGAAGTAACTAGGTGTCAACGGGTTTCGACTGGAAGTAAGTGACTCACTCGCTTTAAATTCTATTCCTCTTTTTTTTTATTATGTTAAAGCATATTCTTTACAATGAATATATTATTGCGATGTCTGTCCGCAGAGCCGAGAGGAGCTGTCCAGCGTTCTCTCCGGAGGAGGTTACTCGAGAGAGAGCTACGACGCGGTCTGGGCCATCGCCCTGGCACTCTCCGTCACCCAGACCTTCCTCAACCTCGAAGACTTTCAGTACACGAGGAATGACTTTGGCAAGATTATCACAGATAAGCTTGGTGCCCTCCGGTTCAACGGTTTGTCGGTGAGTAGAGCCTTCAATCATACTTCAAGAAAACTGTTATCGAGCAAAA
>NW_027109935.1:113391-122295 GCF_000696795.3 Halyomorpha halys
TATGTTACAGCAGTTCAAACGTGTTACATCTTATTCCTTCTTCGCTTTTTTGACATTTTGCTTTCGCCAATACTTAACTTGTATATATATATATATGATAAATATTAACGCATATTTATTTTTCGTCTAATATTCTACCTATATTTTAAAAAATTTTCCTTTATTACAATATTTCTTGCCGCCTGATTAGAAATTATTGATTGTTTTTAATTTTTTTTTTAAATACGACTTAAAATCATTATTTTTATTATTTTTTTATCAACATTCATTTATTTAATCGAGACAAACCTGTCACTGTTAATTAGACAAACACTGTCAACACAACTGTGTCTTCGTTTTAGAAAAGCTTTCTAAGACAGTCATCAGTCTGCAACAATATAACTCGTGTATACTGGTTAAGTTCCAGGTGACAGTTGAAAAAGTTAAAATATAACGAAAGAAAAAATAATCTCAAAAGTAATGTTTTTTATTACAACTAAAGGAGCATTAGGACCTGATAAATTTTATGGTTTGTTTGTTACTATACTTCTCCAATTCAAACTGTTTAAATATGAATTTATTAAGGTTTTATGTCAATGAAATCAAATATACATTACGTATTTTATATAACAAATAGAAAAAAAATTAATACTATTATGTATATTAATTTTTAATCTCTATACTTATGTAATATAAGAATAATAAGTTAGTAATTGTCCGATTAGATTCAGTATACTGTGCGTATCGGAATCCAATACAGCTGGGCACCACTGTTTTGTTTTAATAAAATGTTTCTCTTCTCTTCTTTTGTTTTCTTCTTTAGTGCCTCTCAGCGTAGAGGAGCATTCAGCCAGGAATTCCACTATTCCCTATTCCTCGCCTGTCGGATGTCCATCCCTCTCGCCTTTCAGAGTGGCTCAACATTGTCAAGATATGACATCCTAGGTCGGCCCCTAGGTCTTCTGCCATCTGGGACATAGTCCATCATCTTTACAGGATCTCTGTGGTCGTCCATCCTGATAACATGGCCGAACCACTTCAGCTGTCGAGCTTCCAGGATCTCTTTCAGTGAGGCTATCTGCAACTCCTGACGAAGCCTTTCATTGCAAACTCGGTCCCTCCTTGTTTTTCCAACCGTTCTTCGCAAATATTTCATTTCGGCAGCGGCAATTCTGCTCTCATGTCGATCTGTTATTATCTAATTCTCCGCTCCATACAAAAATATGGGCACATACACTGTTGTGAAGATGTGCAGCTTGACATCCCTCCCCACTTCTCTTTTCCCTACGACAGTGTTACATATCTGGTAGTAGACTGAATTTGACTTGCTAATCCTATTATATATTTCTGCGTTCACCTTCCTAGATCCGTCTATCACTGTACCCAGGTATGTGATGTCTGTCACCACTTCCAATTCATCTCCATTACAGTACATGTGGACATTCTCCTTTTGTCTTCCAAGATGCAGAATCTTACTTTTGTTGGTATTTATAATCATTCCTTTTCGTCGAAGCTCTTCATACCACTCCATAATACTGCTGGTTGCAACTTTTCCACAGAGTCCCCAATCAGTACGACATCGTCGGCGTAGATTAGAAGCTGAATGACAACTGGATTAAGATTCCTTCGTCCCAGGAATGTCTTATCAGCTCTTCCCTTAGAAATGAATGCCACTTTATCCATGATGAATAAAAGTAACAACAATGGGCTTATGCTGTCTCCTTGTTTGACCCCCTTCCCAATATTGAAACTATTTGATTCCAACCCGTTCAGCCTGACTATTCTTTTAGGCTCGTGGTGTATGGATTTAATCGCCTCTGTCAGGTTTCTCTGAACGTTCTTCGCTCTGAGAGCTTATTTCATCTCGAGGAACCGAGTCAAAAGCAGATTTGAGGTCAAGGAAAGCCAGGTACATATTTTTATCCAGGTCTTAGGATTTCTGTTAGATATTTCTTAATGAGAAAATGTGGTCATCGGTTTGGCGCCTGGATTTGAACCCAGCTTGCTCTTCTTCTATTAGGTTCTCAACTAGTGGTCTAAAACAACCAACCAATATGGATGTATATAGCTTTTACGCGAGAGGCCTATGAGTCTGAAGTTAGAGCATTCATAATTTCTTGTGTATTGGTATTATAATATTATATTCCCATTCTGTTGTGATCCTTTTTTTCATCCCAGGCTTTCTGAAAAAGGCTTTCTCTTCTCTGTTAAATCATATTTTTAAATGTGAAAGATAGTTCTGCTGTCGGATTCTAGGGTAGCATTGCTGGCAATAGCGTCTGAACGTCCCTCAACTAACGCCGACCCGAAGCGCCATCACTGAAAGAGCAGTCCAAAGGAGTAGAGGAGAATGTGGGGGCAAGAACTGGGCGGCATTGCTAGATCCTAAGAGGCGCCCTCCATTGACTTTACCAAGAGCGGTGTCAGTGGCAAGCTTTTTGCATGCAGGTTGGCTACTGGGCATGACTATTTGCGGCACCACCTGAAAAGAATAGGAGTAACTGAATCTTCGGACTACGTCCTGTGTGGAGTTGGTGAGATGACTGGCGATCACATATTTGCATGTGCGGCAATGGCGGACTTGACTACAGACGGGAGTTACATCGGCAGAGCTAAACTATACTAGGCTGTACGAAACAGAATGGCAGAAATGCCTCCTTTGGCGTAGTAAAAAAAAAAATATATATTTTTAAATGTATGCTTTAAAAAAATATATCATCAGATATTACAAAAAACAACAAACGTGTATAGTGAAGACTCTACTATGAATTTGAGTTTTGGAATTAATATTAGATGGAGGTGCAATGTTACTTTTTTTAATTAAATAGAGAAATGTTAATGATTTTATAATTAGATGCGTTGATCAAAATTGTTGAGCAGACATTTGAACTAATATTACGAAATATCCTAAGCTTTCATGCTTTTCGTATATATATATACATATATATATATACACACATAAATATTATATATCTTTTTTACAAAAATAAAAACATTATACTCAGTATTGTTACTTTTTTTGATAAAGTGAATTATATTTTTTTGTAACTAACAAATAAGCACCGAAATAAGCTATTGCTGTTGATACCGAAAAGAAATTTCTGTTGAGCATTTTCATTTCATAAACATTTGATCCCCTGTAGATGAGGAACAGAACGGAACCGATAGTAATTGTTCCTCTCTTACAGTTCCTTAAAAAAACTTTACTTTTTCCTTACTTCTTTACGCACTTACTAACTAGAATGGTTAAATTTCCGAGCTAATTCGAAATATTACAATGAAGTAACTGAAGCAAAGGCATGTTAACATGAAACATATGAAATTTCATTTAATATCGATTAAATGATAGAATATATAATGTCTAAACATATATTAAACTCGTAAGCTATTAATAAAGAAAACAAAAGAAATGTGAATGAAGCAGCAGCTAAAATATTTTTGTTTCTTATTTTTCACGAAAAGGTTTTAAACTGAGTCTTAAACTTTTGTTTATATTGTAACTGGAGGAAAACAGAGCTCATTAAAAAGTAGAACAAACAGTGACGCTCTCAATTTTTTTTAATGGTTAATTACCGCTGCCTGTCACTGTGATATTTGTTGAATTGAATTGAAACATTTCACTCGCAGGAAGGGAACCTGTTACGAAATTATTCCAATCCAGCAGGCATCTTTTTTTTTCTATAGAAAAAAAATCTTTTACCATTGCAGAAATTTAATAAACGTAGTTTATTTTACAAGTACTATTTTTAAAATGGATATTTTCTTCATGGATGTGAAGCGATTCCAAAGTGGGCGATGATTTATATCAATAAAACTGGCTAACGACAAATAAACCATTTGAATGTAAAACCTATTAATATTTGTATTAAATGAGTTTAAGTATGTAAGAAATTTCAAAATTTCCGTCTAGTAAAGTAGACCGAAAAAACTTTTGTTTAGGAAAATTCAAGTCATATTCATTTTTAGGGTGTTTTGAAACTGTCAAATACTAATTTTCATATAGATCAAGTTACAACCGGAGGTAGAAAATAAAACATATAAGATAGTTTTATTGGTTCGAAACTGCTTTTTCTCCTATTAAAGGCATAAAATTTAAATGATATTGGTATGGGCTAGAAGAACGAAGATTCTGCTCTTCAACTATTGTAGTTATATTAGATTTAGATAACGATGTGAAGATGTATGAATTTATTTTGGGAACGCGGGACATCGGAGAAAAAATAAATATCTTCCAAAAAAAAAAAATTTTTCTGTTTTAAAATTCGTAACCAAAGGTTTCAGAAGACACTAAAAACGAACATGATTTGATGAGGTCCTATCTTCTATGGGATAAGTTTCATTGATATAATTAGATCTTATGAATGAAAAAATTCTCCTACCTCTGTTCCACAAAATATGGGTAATCTATTAACAATATCTTTTTTTATTAAAACATATTACAACTATACACAAATGTATTCAATTTATTCTATTAATCAATACTATTGTACAACATTAAATTACTAAATGATTTACTATATCTATGTAATGTGTATATAAATTTGTGTAATAAAATAAAATAAAAAATTAGAACAAGGAAGGGAACTATTCATTCACAAGATCTAATTACATGAATATGACTTGATTTTTTGTCTACTTTACAGAAAGCTACTTTTGATTTGTGTAATTTTTTACACAATTAAACTCATTTAATACAATAAATAAGACTGGAGCCCAGGCTACTGTAGGACATTCTGTTATAAATTCTATATTTATTAATTCATCAGTCATACTACCTCCATTTTATTTATTATTATTATTTATTTTTCTTCTCTCGTCCCTTTTTCAAATTAACTTGTTTCTTTTTACCATTAGAGGGTAATTGCTTGTTTTGTTATGTGTACAAATATCATTATTTTTTGTTATTTTACTTTTCTCTCTTATTAAGAAGCATTATTCTTATCTATTTTTTTTTTCCTTTAACTATAACATTGTATATAGTTAGGGGTGTCTTTTGTACGAGACTATATCCACCTACCATAATCAACTGTTAAAAATATGTATATAATATAACGGTTATATCCAACCATGTAAGGCCCACCAGGCCGATCTGGTATAAAATAAATAAATTTTTAAAAAATTACAATAAATAACTTAGGAGGCCCCTCACCTCCGGATTCAAAATAGCTCTTGAATGGATAGCTCATATGTAAAATTAAATATAACAGGTAACCTTAAAATACCAAAGGTAGTAAAAGGTAAGACACAACACGAATTACTTTTCTTTCTTACACAGTAATGCACTTATAATTCACATTTTATTTCTGTTTTAGAGGGTTCGGAAAAAAAATAAATAAATAAAAAAAAATAAATAACTTGCTGTTCCTATTCTAAACAAAAAAAACAAAACAAATCGGTAGGTATAAAATAACCATTTAATATATGCAGTGTAAAGACGGCTAACGATGAAATAAATAATTCTAAAATTTCTTTAAAAAAAGTTCAGACTAGTATCTAATATTCTTCGATCCAGTATCACAAAAAAAAATCATAAAAATCGGTGATCACATGTGCTTAGCCTTCTAAATCAAATCTTCTACTCTTTTGCTAATTTTGATATTTGAGGTAATATATAACTAGAGATTTATCTCCTGGAATATAGGCTCTCCAACTTCCGAGATATTGGAATAAAATCCACTTTAATCTTTTCCTAAACTGATGCATGCAAAATATGAATTAAAAATTGATATATAACTTATAGAAAGACAAAGATTTATAATCTAAGCTTCCTTCATTTAGAATTCAAAGTTAGGAAATAATATAGATAATAAGTTATATATAATATATGTTTACACCCAAGTGGTTTATTCTACGTTAAGACAGTTTATTGATATAAATCATCTCCAACTTTGGGATACTTTTTCATCCATGAAGAAAATATCCATTTATTTTATTTTAAATTTAGTAATTATATTGATTTTAATGCTTTAATTTAGTTCTAGTGGTAGTATCTATTATCAGTTTAAGCGGGGACAAAGCTCCTTTCCTGGACTAAATCTGTTGCTGAACTGGTGGCGTATGTGTACGTGGACCAAACAACAGACTCATAATCCACTGTTTGAACACTAATCTCAATTAACTGCCTCTATTGAACTCCCGGTCTAGTCGTCTCTAGTAGCCGAGCTCGCTCTTTGCCAATTCCATTTGACCCGTTCCTCTACTATCACCTCTGCAGTATCCGTTTTAATTAAACCCAAAAGCACGTTAATTAATTTGATGTTTGGCGTGGAAACGTAATTATACAAGTTCGTTGTTGTAAACTCCATCGTTTCTTTTCTTACAATAAAATTTGATTTTGTTTTTCGGCGCTGCTGCCCTTGATAGTCATGGGCTTAATCACATTTTTCCAGATCCATCTAAAACAAAAGACATAAATTATTAAGTTTTATTACTCATCTGTTACATTAATCGGATTTGATAAAAACCTTTTGCTACCGTTGGTACTTTAAGGTATACAATGAGATACTTGGCTGAGTCCATTCTATCGTTAGCAACCGCTCTCCATCTTCTAATCCCAAGCTGGCGTAGGTCTCCCTCAACATCATCACAAACATGATTGTTGTGATAAACTATGACAGTGAAGGTTGGCTGTGATTAAAACTTTCAATTTTTAATTTAATGTGAAGAATTGACAATATAGGGTAATTGAAGACTTAAATTAATGACCTGGGCAAAATATCCTGTATAAAGTTTTATAAAGTTGATATGGTTCCAAAATTGTTTTAAGATTGTCCTTGAGAATGACCTAATTGGCCGAAACATGGGACTTATAAAAAAAATATAAATTGTTTTGAGACTAAAATTTATTCATTTAAATGATAATAACCAGTCTTAAGAAAGAGTAAAGATTATATATATATTTTTTTCAAACTACAGTGCATCTCATCGTATTCCTATCAAAACATATAAATCCTTATAGTACAAGAGACGGGAAGAAAAAAAGGCAGTTATCTCACCCCAATTTTTGATTACTTTAATGAAAACTAAGTATAATTACTAGTCAAAACTATGAATCTGCCAAGTATAGGTAATGGGAACAAAAAATGGCGGCTGTTTCAAAACCTTAAAAAAACATTAATTTTTCATTCGGAGCTCTATATCTTAAAAACTACCAACAACACTAGAAAATCTAAGAGAACATTATTTAAAGAAGAGCAATTTTGCTGAAATATTAGCCCTAAAAGAGCTATAAATTTTTCAAAATAAATTCACTAACTAATGATCTTTCAGTACGTCCCATACAACATTTTTTATGAAATGTTGCTTTTTAAAAAGCTATATCTCGAATACTGTTTAACGTAAATAACTCTATTAGGGCTCATATTTTAGCAAATTTACTCTTCTTTAAATGACGTTCTCTTAACTTTTCTTGTGTTGTTCCTACTTTTTAAGACATAGAGGTCCGAACGAAAAATTAGTTTTTTTTTATCGGTTTGAAACAGCCACTATTTTTTATTCCCCCTACCTATACTTGGCAGACTCATAAATTTTGACTACTAATTATGCATAGTTTTCCTTAAAGTAATCAAAAATTGGGGTGAGATAACTGCCTTTTTTCTCCTCTTGGGCTCTTGTACTATTATAATGCATCTAGTATGAAGGTTTTCATACTCGCATATCATTTATATATATTTTTTATTAAAACTGATAAAATATGGTATTTAATAAATAATAAAAAAAAAGGCCGAAGTTTGAAATTTCTTTAAATGATTCTTTATCCTATTATATGTTATTACATAAAGGTGGATACTACCCTGCCAGATCATAGGATATCTTAACGTATTAAGACATTTTAAAACCATTCTTATTGGAGTCAATAATCTTAATTGTCTTCTTTATAAATGTTTCCATTGGCGATAGACCAGAATTTTCATAAATTAGAAGAATTTTAATTTGGTGAAGGTATTTTAGATAAGTTTCCGTTGTAACCTACTTTTAAATTTTAGCATGTTCTTCAAAGTATTTTCCAAGAATGTAGTAAATGATGAAGCACTATTAGGAGTGCGCATTTCAGAATAACTTACTCTTGTAATATGTTAGTATTTTCAGTCTAATATTCAAATTTGGAGTAGGTGGATTTTCTAGTTTGTAACATTTTGTTTATACAAAATATAACAAAATCGGCAATGATTTCAATGCTTGAAATATCTGTCTAATTTCAATTTTATTAAAAATAATGATTATTAAACCATTTAAATAATTAATGTGTGGTTATATTTTTTTTTTCTCGCTTCATCTACTTTTTTCTGAATCCCTAAGATTAACACCGTGGTTTTAAGAAACTTGTAATTTATTATCAAAGGATTTGGGCAAAAGAAGAGAAAACGAAACTATATAGTTCCGTCTATTTATTTGAAAAAAATTCTCGTACATCCAAATTACTGAATTTCTTTTAATTTTTTAATTAATAGTATGATTGTTACGAGAAATAATTTTACATGCTATCAAAGATCTATGTAGTACATATAACATTAAATTGAGTTAAACAACATAAACCTTAAAAGAATTTGGTCATTTTGATTACTTTAGTACATAGTTTCATGACGTGGTTTTCATAGGGTGGGTTCGTCATTCCCACGCCTATTTTTATCAGTGTCATCCATTGGCTAACAGGTCTTACAAATGCCCGGGGGGAGGCTGTGAGTGAGTATTCTATAATATAATTATATGTTTGAAAAATACAGGATAGAGCTAGGGACTCGAACTCGCAACCTTTGGGTTGGCAGACAGGTGCGTTACCATGCTGCTACCGTCACCTCTAATACATTAATTTTACTATTTATAAATTCCATATGCATGTATCTATATTCACACATTCATTCCCCATCCAAATGAAGTGTACATATAATTAATAGAAGGATGAGGATTAAAAATGTTAATTTTTTT
>NW_027109935.1:122395-124026 GCF_000696795.3 Halyomorpha halys
GTTAATTTTTTTGTTAACTCATTACAAAAAATAATTAACCATTGTCTCTTGATAATTTTTTTCCACCAACATGACAAATTTTCTCATGATTTTCTAGATTATCAAAAAATTAGTATAGTTAAAAAACTACTGGATGTAACCTGAATAATGAATATTCCAACCTATAAAGGAACAATAGGTTCAACAATATAGCAACTAAGTTATTAACCCAAATTATTTATTTCACACTTGTTAATATTAAGAAAACTTTTTGATATTATATTTGTCTATTATCAACTCTAATAATTGATAACTATTATTTAAACAAGAAAAGTATTAATGAAGTTCGGACTGCTAAGTAAAAACCCATCTCTGATTCTATATTTGATTCTTGGATTCAACTTGAAGAATTAAACCACACACAAATAGATTTTATAAAACTCTTTCCTTACTTAAAATTATGTTGTTTTTTTTTATAACTTGATGATTCAATATTATTTAAAATTTAACGAGATTTATTAATGTGATATGCATTTTTTTTCAGGGGCCTGTTTCATTCGACGGTCCAGACCGGGTTGGAATCACAGCATTTTATCAAATTCAAGGTAAAAATACGTTTTTATTTAATGTGTATGGAAATATATCGACATAAGTTCTAGTTATAAAAAAATTGTAATTTTTTTAGCCTTACTAAAATATTTTAAAAAAAAATAATACATCCATGATTTTCGCATCAATATCATTTTATTTTATTACTATGAAATAACAAGGATTTTGTTTTAAAATTAAATTGTCTAGATTTTTGAGAAATTTTGAATTAAAAACAATATAGCGTGTAATTTAAGGATACATGAAAACTTAAAAAATTAAATAATTCTCTTGTTTAAACTTATATATTTGATATATGCATCTTAGCATGTTAATCTTCATTAGTTTTTATTAAAGTTTCATTAAGAATTTAAGAATCGAAATTGATATTCATATCTTCTCAAGAGATTTCCACAATTTCCACTTTTTTGTTACCTCATGAATCTATATGTACGTTTAACTAGATCGCACGTGATATTATAAGCCATAACCTGGCTATGATTCCTAACCTATCTCTACCTGGAAAGCACCTTACACCAACACACAATGCAACCCAGTATTGAGTTACAGTATATCTCTAGCGCCGCCCAGTGCGACCATCCTCTGATTTTAAGCTCAAAATCAGAATTCATCTAAGCAAGATAATCTTGCTTAATACCAAACTACAGTCCTAACTTCTTCCTCTGTTAGAGAGTTGCATATAAAATAAATATTCAGTTATTTAACAATATACTTTTAATTAATAAATATCAATGAAAATATTTAAGGATAAACCTATATAATGATCGTGCAACACCCACATTTTTTTATATAAAGCCATATAATAATAATAAACAATTTTATAGTAGATTTTATAGTAGATATGGGGTTGAGGTGGAATCAATAAATAAATAAATTATAGCAGATTTATTTTGTATATATATTTATACTTATTTGTAACGTTTCAGCCATATTTCATTGAACATTTTCAAACTGTTGTATTATTGAAATACATTTTCATGTACACAACTCATGGAAGTATTTTTCAAAAGAAAATTTTTCTTTTGTTAATCTCATCTGTATTT
>NW_027109935.1:128566-128985 GCF_000696795.3 Halyomorpha halys
TATCTCTGTGTGCGAACAGGCTATATCAAAAACGTAAAGTCATGCTAAACTGAAATTAGGCCTCTCGTCTACTGGGAGCGGAAAGATGTGAACTGTGAATCAACGAATTCGTGCGAACGCCGTTCGTAAGAAATCGTGCAAATGCCTATCCTCCATATTGTATTCGTAGTAGACGAGACGACCCTTCGAAAGTGGTTTTTCTGATGAAGAATTTTTCGCTTTGGAATTACCACTATTACACTTGATTTATCGTCACATCATGCACATATCGACGAAGACGGAAAATATGGGTTAATCACGTTTACCAAAAAAAAAAAGTTGGTCGAATTTTCTCATTTGTGGTATGAGTACGATGTTCAAATCGACCATAGCGCCCCTAGCCACCCCTATAATTCACTTGGTAATTTTATTTCAGTCGA
>NW_027109935.1:129035-132448 GCF_000696795.3 Halyomorpha halys
AAACTAAATTTAAAATTAACTCGAATTTTAATCTCTAGAAAAACATATGGATCGTCACATTTTTCATTTTAATTCATGTCTTATTTATACTAACTTTGTAGTTCACCAATCCAAAACAGTTCAGTATTTACATAAAGCTCTGAGCCACTTCTTCCTAAAAATACCAAAATTAAACTGTCATTTTCTACTTCTACTTACCTCTATATAGAATATACAATAAGGAAAAGTATTGCGATCGTGTGACATTCCTAGTTTTGAGGTCCCATGAGTCCCAATAACCTAGTTTTATAAAATATCTCTGTGTGCGAACAGGCTATATCAAAAACGTAAAGTCATGCTAAACTGAAATTAGGCCTCTCGTCTACTGGGAGCGGAAAGATGTGAACTGCGAATCAACGAATTCGTGCGAACGCCGTTCGTAAGAAATCGTGCAAGTTAACGAACGCTATAGTATTTAACAGCTATTATTATAAACAGACTATCATTATAAACTATATAGTATAAACTATAGACATCTGGCACATTTCGACAGACACTGAACATAGAGGAAGTGACCTTTCCTTAGTATTCTATACCAATGTAAAAAAGCAAGGGTTGACACTTAGGCAGGTACAAGCTGTCATCTCACAATGAACTTGCATCAGTCTAACTATTTTATGTTTAACACATGTAAGTCAGTTCTCACGAGCCCTTAGGTCATGGTACCTTACTCCCAATTTCTTGGAAGCCTGGCCATCCTGTTTCTAGTCACGCCTTTTTTCCCTCCCAAGTATTTACTTCTAATTTCATAGACTCTCTAGGCTCCGCCTAATTTCCTAAATTATCTGATTGGTCCAAACCCCTTCTCCTATTTCACTATTCTTCCTACCCCCTCTTCTCAAGTGTTCATATATATTTCCTAGACTAGATAGCTAAGAAGAAGATAGAGACTGAGTAACAGTAACAGTAACATGTAGTTCTTGTAAATATGTTAGAATAAAGTCATTTTAGTCTTCACTGATTTTTATGTTATGTAATTTGGAAATGCCTATTCTCCACATTGTATTCGTAGTAGACGAGACGACCCTTCGAAACTGATTTTTCTTATGAAGAATTTTTCGCTTGGGAATTACCACTATTACACTTGATTTATCGTCACATCATGCACATATCGACGAAGACGGAAAATATGGGTTAATCACGTTTACCAAAAAAAAAAAGTTGGTCGAATTTTCTCATTTGTGGTATGAGTACGATGTTCAAATCGACCAGACCGCCCCTAGCCACCCCCATAATTCACTTGGTAATTTCATTTCAGTCGAAACATCCTTCTACAATTCTTGTACATTCCGCATGTGATAGTTACTTTACCGTTTGTCCCACAGATATTTCCTTTCCTGAACAAGAGAAATTATATTTTCGCATTACATTACAGTCCTGTACTCTATTTTTTCGAACTTAACGATTTGATTAAACTTAGCATGTCAATGAGAAATTAAATAGCCTTTAATATTAGCTACTATTAGGGACTCGAGCTGCCCGAGAAGTGAAAGTTGTGTGACGTGGTGTACCGTACCAGATTTTTTTTTATTTTCTTTTAGTCAGATGTAATTACAACAAATATTGTGCCACTGAACAATACACTTTTATTTAATGAAGGAGTTGTATATATCTATAAGATAATAAAGATCTTCAATGTGAACTGAACTCCTCTATTTTCCTCTAATGGAGCCTAGGATGTGAGGCAGAAGAAGCTGAGCCGCCTTTCCAGATGTCCACCGTAGATCCTAATGAAAGAAGTAGTCCCCGGCAACGGTCAATGTAACATCCCACCTTGTTTTTCCCCTTTCCCAGCCTCGAGAAAATTAGGTAGCTATTGGTTTTCTTCTAATACGAAATGGTATTTAGACGAATTCGGTTCAATTGTTGGAAGAAATACTTTCCAATGATATTGATTTAAGAAGGATCCACAAGAAATATATTTTACATTATTAACCTGCTAAGTGATAGTAGTATAAGTTGACTAATTTTCATTTTGGAAAATAGATGGTTTTATCTGAATTATTCTATTATTTAATTTATTTCCTCCAAATGTTTTTGGGGAGCCAATTGAACAATGTTGGAGGTTTGATTCATTTGAACTTTCATTGTTCAAAAACACATCTAGTAAATTTGATATAAGATCATAATAATAAGATACAGACATGAAGGGAAACTATCCATTGCTAGCATTCTAATAATATTTCTACATTAGTAGGTCTCGAGGCCATCTTCTTTTTAGGCGTCTCAGAGGATTGTTAGGAATAGACAAGGAAACAAGGTTAGAAAGTATTGGATTTGAGTGGTTAGAGATTTTACATTGGACAGATTTATAACTGATTCGAGCTAGATCAGTTACTTATAGAACATTAAGGTCTTAATGAATGATTTAATTTTTGAAAAATTCAGGAGTATTTAGGATTTTACGAAGAACAAAAATTAGGTTTAGTGGAGCCCCAAAGCTCACTTCCGTACGTCCTTATTATAGTCATATAGATCAGTCTTTTGTAATGAATCGGAAGTTTACACTGTTTCTCTAGTAAGTGCTGTAATAGTAGGAAACGACATGCAGTTTCCTGTCTTTTCAGTCTTGTGTGATGATTCCAGGTTAGTCATTCGTCCAGTGCATCCCAAGTTAGCGGATCCATCCAACAGGGGTAAGAAAAACATTATTAAAGGACACTGTAGGGCAGTCGGTAGGTTTACGACGAAGGATAAGTGTGATTTGATAGGATTTATTTTATCTTCTAATTTCAATTCGAGGTTTTATTATGGAGAGTTGTAGATGCCATTAGAGCGTTATTATTAACGGCGAGCAAATATGTGTCATCGGCCTACGTGGTGAGGATTGTGTTAGGATGGGATGGGATATCAGCTGTGTAGACTGTGTAGAGGGTAAGACCGAGGATAATACCTTGAAGAGGGATGAATAGGAATCATTGTAGTTTACTTTGAATAATCAATCAATGAGACAGAAACGGATAGTGAGAAAGTATGGAGGAATTTACGGAGTTTTTAATGCAGTCCCGGGTGCAAGACTCGATCAAAAGCCTGTTCTTGCTTTATTTTAAAATGACTTTCATTGTGCAAATAATCACTGACTAATATTTTCCAGCAAAGTATTTAACAACATCCAAAAGAACCGGTGAACTATAGGGGATGTGACTTATTGTTAGTTCACCTTTACCCTCAACAGTTAAGCCCTTCTGGTTTGTATTGTTGATGCTGACCAAAATTGTTGAAAATATCACATAAACCAATCTGACCTTCACTCCCTGATTTGGCATCGTTTAAAACATTTTTACTAAACTTAATTTGACCATTTTCGGGAAAGCTGCGAACATAAAGATATTTTTTTAAATTGGCTTGTTGTCCGAAGATTTCACAGTATTTTC
>NW_027109935.1:132864-134991 GCF_000696795.3 Halyomorpha halys
CGGCTCCGTAACAGAAGTGGCCTTAAGATGGGACCTGTTGGACTCCACCTTATAGCTCCTTGGCCCAATGCCTCAGGTATAAAACATAACCCTATTCCTCCAGCAGTCCGTGATAACTCCCATAAGTTTGACAGGCACAACCACATATCGTAGCGAATCCAAAATGTAGCTCCACTTGGCTTGTTATAAGTATTTTTGACACCTTGACTGCTCCATAACACTTTTCCTCCTTTTCACTCCTCCAATTGTTTTACGTAATGTCTCGATCGCTAGTCCAATAGCATCTATCGTGGGTCGCTCTTTCCGAAATGCATTTAGTATACAGACCATTTGCACTTTCAGTGAATTCTTGTAGCCTAAGGCAAAGGAATTCCCCAAATTACTTACCTATAACATCCGGTTTGTGTGTGTAACTGCTTACTCCATTTTGATTTTCTCCTTAAATCAACTTAACAGAAGTGCCACTTTATATTACATTACCGATTTTATTCTTCTTTTTTTTTTACCATTTTTTCGAAACTATTTTGATTAAACTTGTCATTCAAAGTAGTTTTAAAATAAGCTAGGTCAAATCATCATTGAACTAGCCTCCAAGGACTTAACTATCAAATTTTGATTAAACTATAATTTTGTTTATTTGAAAAAAATAACCACCTCTTTTTGTAATTAGTAATAAACAATTGATAAATACAAAATATGAAAGAATTTTATAATTACCTTAAGGAAAATATACATGTTTTCATGGTTTTTACGGCAATATTTGAATATTGTTTTCACAAACCCATGTATGAAATGTAAGTGCTATATAGTAAGTAATTATTTATAGTTCTCATTATAATATAATAAGCTGATTTGTAGCCTATAAAGAGTCATTTCATCTTAAAGTAGGGTGCTAAGTGAAAGTTGTTTGATGCGTCCACCACATGTTTTCGATCATAGTATACGAGGGCTTTTTCTGTTGAGAGCTATGTTACAGGATCATAAGAAACCTCGAAGCTGAAGGGGCACCAGTTCGATTTCGTTCTGGACGGGTAACTTATTTTATGAGGGCTACACGGAAAGAGAATCTATCCATCCCATTCTAGTTAGAATAGGTTGTAATCTGGTAAGGTTAAGTAATTATTAAACTCCCTCCCGCCCCATACGATTTAGCAGAAATGACTAGGTGAAAAAATGTATTAATTTAGCAAATATACAAGTTAGCTCTGACGGAGTCCTTACAAGATTTAGCAGACTCCTTTGTTAAGTTCTTCCTCAATCCCCTAAATGGATGTTTTTAATGCTGAAGAGCATTTACTCCAGTTCTTTGGGTTTCATTTTTCTTACACAAAAGAAAATAGTTTTAAAAATATAAATAAAATTCTTTTCAATATATATTTTCATGATCCTAGTAAAAGGAAGACAGGACAGAAGTGAACACCTTCTGACTTTTGGATGGCCTATTGTTGATCAGTACGGTCTGTTCATTGATTGCTAAACGATGCGTATATTAAACAAAGGCTTTCGACACTCAATTTTCAACCCCTCTCCACCCGCCTCCGAACACCAACCCACAATTGCAAACCGACCCCACCTAAGCTGCTCCTTTACGATTCACTTTATTGAGTTCCTTGTGCCGGGCTTACAGGTGTAAGGTTTACAGCTTCAACAGCTGCCGTATCCGTTAAACCGCAAGACGAGTCTTTCTTGGGAATATCTAGTTTTATATTACATCCCTGATAGTCGGTATATTTTACATCTTTATATTATGTTATTAGGATATTATTAATATTTAAAATTAATACCTACTTTAGGATCAGATGGTAAATACTCCATGTACAGTGTAATCTTAGTAATGCGAACTCCGGTAATCCGGACTCTAATTCTAATTCGGTATACATTGGGTAATACAATTCCTATGATTGTGTTCATAATATATTTTGTTGGAATTATAAATACACAAATAATTTGATTCTCTAAAACTAATTTAATTAATAGTAGTAGTAGTTATAATTTTGTTGGTGAACTCTTTTTTTTCATCACATTTTAAATAAATTCATAAAAAGAGGTTTTTTTTAATCCTTTTTTCACTTATAGATGAACAATCTTATAATTTTTTTTATTTTATTTATTTATTGATATTTACAA
>NW_027109935.1:135157-143825 GCF_000696795.3 Halyomorpha halys
TCGGAGGATTGCCAGGAATGGAAGAGGAAGCAAGGTTAGAAACTAGTGGGTTTGGGTGGTTAGGGAGTTTATTATGGAAGGAATAATATCGGGCTCGGGCTAGATCGGTTACATATCTTATAATTTTAACAAATTAAATCATCATGGGGATGTAAAAGAAAACAAAAGTGTAGCCGCTCAAAATACAGCTAGTGATGTAACTAGATTCATAGCATCTGCCGAAAAAAATACTTCTTTAAAGAAGATTATTTTTTTTAGATTAAACTTCAAACTATCCAAAAAAATATGTTTAAAAAAATAAATTAATTAAAATAGTTATTTAAATCCATATTGTTGGTTTTTTTTAAACTTTCTTTAATCCCATCTTTTCTGTAATCCGAACACACTGCTGCAGTAGTTAGTTCGCATTACCGAGATTATAATGAATTCATATTCATATAAATAAGGTTTATATTAATATGAATATTTATATTAATAAATTATTAAGATAAAAAGCGCGCAGAGTTCCTGGTTATTGCTATTTATGTATTATTCTTTTAAAAATACTTGAAGGCTTATCAGAATTAAGCTCTGGATATTAACAAATTGTCTAAATAATAACATCGAGGAATTGAAGGAGAAATTTAGAAAAAAAATCAGAAACTAGTGATTATATTTCTATATTTTGAGAAATTCAGTGCTTGGAGATACATACCTATATTGCTCCATCTTCCCACATAGTACAAGAGCCGGGAAGAAAAATAGGCAGTTATCTCACCCCAATTTTTGATTACTTTAACGAAAACTAGGTATAATTACTAGTTAAAATTAAAGAGTCTGCCAAGTATAGTTAGCGGGAATAAAAAATGGTGGCTGTTTCAAAACCTTAAAAACACATTAATTTTTCATTCGGAGCTCTGAATCTTAAAAACTGCCAACAGCACTAGAAAATCTTAGAGAACATTATTTAAAGAAGAGCAAATTCGCTGAAATATTAGCCCTAAAGAGCTATTTACGTCCAGTAGTTCTCGAGATATAGCTTTTTAAAAAGCAAAATTTCTTAAAAATCTACTGAAAGATTAGATGTTAGTTAATTTATTTTGAGAAATCTATTTCTCAAGAACTATGTGACGTACAGATGTCTATTAGCACTCAAATTAAAGCTAGTTGAATGGAGTATAAACAAGGTTATGATCTTTACCTTCGTAGGAATAGTAGTTTTCATAATATTTGCTAAAAAAAACTGATTTATAGTTGTTCGGACAATAAGTTTGATTTATGAAAAACTTCATTTCAGAAACCATTAGACGTACAGATGTCTGCCAGCACTCAACATAAAGCTAGTTAAATTCACTACAAAATAATTATTAATGTTTATCTTTGTAGGAGTAGTGGTTTTTATGATATTTGACAAAATAATCTCACAAAATGCTAATTTCTAGTTCTTCGTATAAAATGTTGGGTATTTGAAAAAATATATCTCTAGATCCATAAGATGAACATATGTCTGCCAAGACTCAAAATAAAGGAAATTTAACTTCCTATAAAGTAGTTTATGACACTTATTTTCATAGGGATAGTAGTTTTTATGATATTCACATGTGAATATTAATGTAGCAAATGAAAATTTACCCGAACAGCTATAAATCAATTAATTTTAGTAAATTATTACTCCTACGAAGATAAACATCAAACTACTTTATAGCTCATTAAACTAGCATTAATTTGAGTGCTAATAGACATTTGTACGTCAAATGGTTTTTGAGATATAAATTTTTCAAAATAAATTCACTAACTACTGATCTTTCAGTATGTCCCGTACAACATTTTTATGAAATGTTGCTTTTTAAAAAGCTATATCTGGAAAACTGTTTAATATAAATAACTCTATTAGGGCTCATATTTTAGCAAATTTACTCTTCTTTAAATGACGGTCTCTTAACTTTTCTTGTGTTGTTCCTACTTTTTAAGATATAGAGCTCCGAATGAATTTTTTTTTTTTTTTTCGCTTTGAAACAGCCGCAATTTTTTATTTCCCCTACCTATAGTTGGCAGAATCATCAATTTTGACTATTAATTATACATAGTCTTCATTAAGGTAATCAAAAATTGGGGTGAGATAACTGCCTTTTTTCTCCTCTTGGGCTCTTGTACTAACATGTTGATTGTTACCTTTGCTAACCCAGTAATACTGTTGCAGACTCAGAGGCGGTGATGATCGGGCTGTACGACGGCTGGAAGCGAGAGCTGGAGATGCCGTGCCCGGAGCAGTGCAGTGAGCTGTGCTGGCCGGGAGGACACCGACCGGTCGCCGAGCGGATCTTCAAGACTCGGACGGTCGGGATCCAACCGGTGGCCTTCATCAGCGTCGCCATCTTCTCCTGCGTCGGGGTCATCCTCGCCTTCGGCTTCCTCATCATCAATCTTCACTACAGGAAGCACAAGTAATCTTGAATCAGTTTTCCACTCGCTCGTTCCATCTATAATTAATCTAATATGAGAGTAGCATTTTGAATCTAAAGAGTGAAATGAACAATAAAGTTTTATTTAAGAATTATATGAGGCCCAGATCTACAAAATCATTCATGTTCATCATTAAATTTTTGTTTTTTATACCCTCCTGTAAAGATTTTAGTGGGTTTTTGGTACGTACATATAGGAGGTATGCTACATGTATAGCTGGGTGTGAAGGATACCTTGGATTGCATTTTGCCATTATAAGGTTAGGTGAGGGGTCCAATGAAGGTTCGATGATATGTCGAGGGAAATCTCTGGAAAGACGTAAAATGGCACACATTCATAACGAACTACAGTTAGAAACTATACAACAACACATCGCACGGAGACACATTAAATTCTTCGACAGTCTCCCTGCTTCCTTCAATCCAGTATTCCAGTCTATCACCCCATCCCCCCTTCCTGCGAAGTGGCAGGGCAGGAAAGGTTCCAAAAACCCTATTAACATCACCTCATAGCTCCATCTACTGATGCACCCCAACCCCCTCCCTCACACTTCTTTTAGATTTCTGACTGTTTCTCTTAGTATTTCACCCTTATCTATCGTCTTATTATTTTTATTTTTATTTTTATCTTATATGCGATACAACACGAGGAGGCCCCTCATCTCCGGACTCAAAATAGCTCCTTGAATGGATAGCTCATATGTAATATTAAACATAACAGGTAACCTTAAAATACCAAAGGTAGTAAAAGGTAAGACACAACACGAATTACTTTTTCTTTTTCACAGTAATGCACTTACTAATTCATTTTTTTAAATTTATTTAGAGGGTTCGGAAAAAAAAAAATTAAGGTTGTAACTTGGTTGGCTTACGCTAGTGGATTATTGGAACGGGGAGGGATCATTAAATGTTTTTTTTTTTTTTTTGTTTACTTGCACTTATATGTAATATAATACACACTATATACGCAATATATGAGAAAGGGGAATTATTGGAATCGAGAAAAAATTGGAATTTGAATTTTCCACGGAAATACACGTTTTGAGGATCTCTTGAGTCCTAACTATCTCACAATGGTATGTGTTGAGCCTAGCACAAAAATAAAAATTCGTACAAAACTTAAATTGTATATTTAGAGTGAAAAGAATTTTTCCCAATTAAGAGAGTGCCCCACTTCATGAGATTGGGTGGACTCCCGAACCCATTGGATTGACTCATAGCTACAGTGAAATAGAAAATAATTATCTCCCACGGCCGGAATCGTACCCGGTTCCTTGGAGTAAATATCTCAGTGTCTTACCAATGAGCTACTCTCTACCACCTCTAATTTCGTTTATTTTTTTTGGAAAATCAGGAAAGTTCTGCCAAAGTGAATAATATAGAATATCTGCTCTGAAACCAGCGCGGATTAATTTAAATTCAAAGTAGGGACGTAAGAAAAAGCTTTGAAGATCCACGCACCAAACATGATTTTTAACTAACAGTTCTGGAACTAGAATAAGCGGAAGGAATGTCTTCCAAAAACAAATATATATAACATGTGATAAAAAATATTTGAATATTTTTTAAAGAAATTCTTTTACTTTCTGATAATTCAGTTATTAGTAAATCTCTTAATTAAAAATTGAATCAACTTGACTGTCATTCAAATTGTGATTGGATAACATTATTTATCAGTCTATTAATAGGTTAACATTATCATAAAACTCGAAACAAGTAAGTTATATTTTAAAATAAAACGATCATTTTTTCCCTTTTAAATAAAACAATAAGTTTTAATTAAATCCAATGCATCAGTCACATGTTTACCATCTTCAGGATTTCTACGGAGATTAAAGAAACATAAATGAGAATGATAGAAAATAACTTAAAATAAATAAATTTATAAGAAGAAAGACTAGAAATTACAAAAGTATTGATAAAAATGAATAATGATAAAATAATAAAATTATGGTGATTATGGTAATAAACAAAGTAAACAAAATAAATCATGTTGAAAAAATATTATATGTACAGTAAATATATCAAAATATAAAAATACAAAACATTGATACAAAAGAATCTTTAATTAAATTAATTGTTTTGTTATTATGACAAAAACAATTTTTTTTAGAATTTTTCAGAGAACTACACAAATAATTTGATTTTTAAAATTCGTTTGTTTCTACATAACGGCGTTTGTATAATTGATTTCTCATAATTGTTTGATACCAAGAAAGCTGCCCGTATTTATTTTTTCCTCGTATTAATTTATTATTAAATATTTAATCATTCATTTAGAATAATTATGACCTATAATTGACTGAACTTTATTTACTCCTTTTGAATTGTATTAAATATATAATATATTTTAATATCATACATTAATATATAATTTATGAGGGATTAAAAATCTAAATTTGTTCTTTATAGAGATGATGTTAGCTATGCATGACATTGATTGCATTCTCATCTAAATAAAAATTTTGTGAACTAGACAACATTCTAATGGCAGTTAATATATCGTTGGGATAGTGTCAGAAGTGCCCAAGTACTATTATTGTCTCTCATTAGATTTTGTTTTTAAGTTAACTATGTTATATATATAAAGTTAAAAACCAATATTTGTTTCTTCGAATTTTATGCGGTTTGCTAATTTATGCCGATTTTGATGTACCTTTTTACTAAATGTTCAGGATTTGCCCATGAAGCTTCTGAGCTATTCTATTTTCTCCGCTTAAAAAAAAAGAAAAGGAAAAAAAAACCTATCGATTCATCTCTTTCCGAAAAATAAGAAAAAAAAATATTTCTGATTATAACATTATATTTACAGAAAATTATAAAAACATAATATGACTTTAAGTAAAGTTGGTTAATGAAATTTTTTTTTAGAAATAAGCAAATCATATTCATTTTTAGCTTTGTCTGAAACACTTACTTACCATTTCTCAAAGAAATAAAAAAATTTTCTACCGGTGGCCATTTTTGATATGATCTTTCATAGCTCCCCTGCATTTCATCCAATTTCTAGGATAATACAACCGTTGAAAAGTCTGGATGTCTGTTATTTTAACTCACATTAATAAAATTGAGATTTATTATGTCGAAATAGTAATTTCATATAAAGATAAACTTTTCATGTTTTATTTTATAGATCCGGTTCAAATTAGTTTAATTAAATCCGGTTTGTGCACATTTGTGCAGTTAACAGAGCCATAAAAATCCCTTAGGTTCCGTAAAGATATTTCAAGTCATGTTGAAGTTATTTCAATTTTTTTTATTTTTCAATATACTGTAAGACAAAAATGTTTTTGTTCGAAAACAAATTTAATTTTTCGAAAATTCGTATTTAATGTTTTTTTGAGGTACCCTTTTTCTATATAAGCTAAATAGATTTAATATACAATTAATTAAATCTTTAGTCCAATGAGTAAATATATTAATTTATACCAAATTATCAATTGTATTCAATAAATCTATCTAGCAATTGCTAATCATTGCCGAGTCTGCTAGTGAATTATATAAGCAATACCTAGACATTTTAATACACCAATTATTAAAAATGAAACCAAATTGGAGTACATTACCGAAAATAAAAAATAACATTAAAGAAAAAATAGAATAAATTCGATTGAAGTAAATTATTAAATATTATACAATACACATTTAGCTCATGTTATTTTTCGTTACGATGGAACCGGTAATCTTGTTTTTTGTTGGAGAGAATGAACTTTATCTTCAACTTGATCTAAATACAGTGATACATTTTTCTTCGAATTTTAATTCCGTAAGAGACAACTAAATGTTTTGTTAGAGCATGAAACCAAAATGATAGTTGATAATAGTTCTCATAATAAAGAGAACCTGCCCCCTCTCTTCCCCCCCCCACAACCTAAGCCTGCCAATTGCTATTATACTTCTAAATTTATTCTGATTCCTAAAATTTAGCCCCTCCCCTTTTTAAAAGATTCCACCCTTCCTCTAACCACCCCTCATTTTCTTGAAATTGACGACTTTGCATTTAAAATGCACTCGAAGCAAAACGATTCAGTTTTATTCAAGCTGGTAAATTATTAATATTAGTACTTCAACTCGAAAGTCTGTTTGAGTTCTTCAGTTCATGAATAATAATAAAACCGGCTCCTACGAGTATTATTGTTATTCATTCTATATTATTTTTAAGTTACTATTACATAAACTCAGTAATATTAGAGCATTCCAGTTTACTCTGGCTCACTGTATTTTCTATTCATTTTTTTTTTAATCTATTTTTTTATTTCAAAAATGTTCGTAGACTTTGACAGATAGTGCTTGGGTAATGTTCAATAGCTCACTTTAAAACTTACTGCACGTGCTTTCATATTATATGTTACAAAACAACCTCAAAATAAAGAAATTATTTTTAGTAGTTCTCAAAATTTTGAATTTTGAAAATCTCAAAAAACGCTATATTGTTTATACAATTATTACTTCTACATGTTTCCTTTATGGTTTCATTTTCGTCTTATGTCAAGATGTATTTCTCCTCTATTTCCCTCAGTAGTCTCAGTGTAAGTACATGTGTAAGCTTACATGTCGATTCTTTTCAAAAATATCCGGAGATGCTAAAGATGACTTCACCACTCTAGCCATTCACAGACTAATCTATATTCATTTTTGATGCAATATTAATTAATTAATGAGACCAGAGAATATTATTGTATCAGATATAAAGCATACAAAACTAAATACCTGGAAAGACCTTTGACATGGACAGAGAGGAAGGCTGGAGGAACTTCCACTACCCCACAATGGACTTTCTGTAAACAAAGACCCTTTCATCTGCGAGCTGTGGGTACTCGGACATCCATATCCTCACGGCTCAGCCTACTGCATTAACAGATAGCTCCTCATGTTCTGGGTCGGGCATTGCCTGGATAAGAAATACTTTAAGGATCGGAAAATTTAAGCAGTATGGTGAAGCATGTAAAGGAACATGGGTGAGCATTAATGGACAAGTTCTATAGTGTAATTTCGATAATCCGGACTAATTGCTGCAGAGGATGTTCGGATTACAGAAAGTATTTGGAAAAAAGGTGTAAATAAATTCAACAATATGAATGTACATAACTATTTTTATTTATTTAATTTTGTTTACATATTTTATTGAAAATTAATTAGAGAACAGTCAGTTGGAATTTTTTTAAAGAGCGAGGCTTTTTTGATTTTCCAATCACAACCTGCTAAGTGATGCTTTAATTTGTTAAAATTGTTCATTCATAAGTGAAAAAAGTATAAATAAAAAAAATACTATTTGTATTTTTTTTTACGCCATTTCGGATTACTGGAGTGTACGGCGTAGTGAAGTTCGGATTACCGAGACTGCTCTGTAATTAAATAATTTTAATAAATTAAAATTATTTAAGTCTCTGATATCATATAATATACATGTGTGTTGTGTGTGTGTGTGTCTGTTGTAGCAGGTCAATCATTCATCTTACTGCAATAACTTCACTACCTTAATATTTTACTCGTTTGAGATCTATAAGAAGTGTAAATTTCAAAAATTTAGTAGTTTCGATTTTTGTATTAGCGAATTTTTACTGGAATTCCCGTTGATACTAATTAGTTAAATAAAACACAATCAAGAATTGTTTTTAAGAAATATAATTCTGTATTGCTTGTTTTGGTCTTGTTTTTTTCTTTCTCGGTTATCTTGTAGTCGTCTTACTTCAAACAATTTTTTATTAATGTCAGTCCATCTTCAGGTGTTGAATCTTTTTTTCATTATATATATTGGTATTATTTCTTTCCAAATTTGTTTTTCACATTAAATTTTTTCACGTTAGTACAAAATGAACAAAGCATAATTAACAATCGATAACTTCGAAGGTTTAAAACATGGCAAAATTTCAATTGGAATCGTACGAAAAGTGGCCAATAAATAACTATTTAAGGATATTGATTTAAAACACAAATAAGAAAAGAACAAAAAACAATGAAAATGAATCAACACCTGAAGTTGGACAGACAATCCTAAACGTCTTAAGGAATATTTTATTAAAGTAAAATTAATTAAAAAAATAAAAGTTTGAAGTAAGAAGGTTAATATAATAAATAACCGAGAGGGAAAAAAAGAAAATATTATAAATTGGTGGCTTCGAAAAAGAAAATACTTAAAAATTATGAAGGTATTTCTTTCAAAAATAATTTCCCATACTAGGTGAAGTTCAAAATACAAACTTCTTAATAATTGTTAAATTTGTCCT
>NW_027109935.1:144517-146299 GCF_000696795.3 Halyomorpha halys
TTTTTTTTTTTTTTTTTTTGTTAAAGATAGGAAGTGGTTCTGCTGTCCATTCATTTTCGGTTCTTTGGAAATATGAAGAAGAATAATGAGGATAGAAAACACGTTACAGAGCTGTTCAGTACATCGGCGTACCTCAGGGCTCTGATCAGAAACACATAAATCCTTTTAGAAGAGTTTGGTCGTCGTTCGATCCACTGCCCTTACTAATTAATACCATGGCAATGAATGCGGCACGAATGAACAGGAGTCGAGTTTCAAAAAGGCTGGACTGGCATATTGTGTCACACAATCACATTTTACAGTGTCATTATTTACAAATTGTAGTAATCACGGTATAAGTGAAAAAAAAAATTGGTAAATGGATGTCACATTGAGAAGAATACTGTTATAAATGTTAAAAATATTTTTTGATTCTTCATTTGTCAAAAGTGGATGTCCATTTTTATATTTTGTTTTTTCAACACCAAAAGGTGTTAATAAATTAAAACAGGTTTTTATAAATGTTACTTATGTGCAACATAATTGGGCAATGAGTAATAATGATATGATTGATCACATTCATATCAAAATCATAATATATTTATATATAATAGGAACAGAATCAAAATATATACATAGAAAAATAAAATACCTCCAATATGGAATTTGAACCAAATTAATGCAGTTTATAATCTTCACTGTGCAAATAGTACTTACTTTCACTTGTATTTGCTTAAAGAAATTCTGATTTGTAAACAATTTCTCAATATTTATAAAAAACTATATCCGACGAAATATTCAACGTAAAGAGTCTATTAGGGATCAAATTCAAGCTCTTCATACCCACTGTAAAGTATTTTATAATGATAATCTTTGTAAGTAAGGTTTTAATTATATTTGGTAAAACAAATTCGCAATACAGTCAGGGCAGCCAGTGCTAGCCGAGATTATTAATGCTTCATATTCGACATCTCGAGTCTGCAGCGGTACTGTTCCGAATCCGGCCTGGACGCGTTGACTTTCATTCGTTGCGGCCACGCATAATAAATCTCGACCTTCCCACTCTGCCTTTAACAAGCTGGTAACCTGTAGGATAACCCTATATGCAAGAAATAAACCGATAAGGGATGAACGAAACACACATAAATAAAAAAGTTACTTCAATTGCATGGCATAGATGTTAAAAAATACTTTCTTAGTCGAAATAGTTATAAGCGAAAACGAATCAAAACTAGTTTTAAATACCATAAAACGTGTTAAATGTCTCTGGATTGAATAACTTGGTAATAATTGTCGCTTTAAAACACAGAAATATATAAATGATAAAGTATTAAATCAATTAGTAAATAATGTCAAAATCCCGCTAAATGTATCAGATCACTTACTGTTTATTGTCTAATTCGTTTTTAATCTAGCATGAAGTATTATGATAAGTAACTTTAACCTTTTTTTGTAAAATATATATATATATACATCGTTGCCCAAAAAGTAAGATCAGTCGCTGATCCTTCAAAAACTTCTTACTATCTGCCGTACGTCTTAGTTACTTTCTTAAGGACTACTTTCGCTCTATCGATATGTGCCCTCGTGAATCTAGAGCAAGCAGTGTGGAAATGAGAAGAGCTTGGGAAAGATCTTGGAGGCGAAGTTGAATTTTTTCAAGCCTCCTAATGTAGAAGAGCCCTAAATGTAGATCAAAGATGTTTTAATCAGAAATTGGGTGTTTAGCTATTATCTCCGCAGCGGCCCAACTCATCGCTAACAAACTACAAGACATAAACATTCATATCAACCCACAAAAAA
>NW_027109935.1:147293-157938 GCF_000696795.3 Halyomorpha halys
CAAATGGTATATTGTACATCTGCGAAGCAAACGTATTAGTTATAAAACCAGTATATATTGGAGTATTTAAAAAATTACTAACCATATGCATTTTTATGATTAGTAATTTTTTTTTTCGGTAGGCTCTACAGACCTTATTGACCTTTGGTCGCCCAAACCAGCCTTCCCCACGCCTGCCTGTCTTGGGCTACTACTCCCCAGTTTGTTGCATGTGGCTCTTTCTCATCTTTGTTGATTCTGGTCGATCTGGTTTCTGCCCTCTCGCGTGGTCTCTTGCCAACTATACTGGCATTCATTGTTTTGTAGTGACGTTCTGATGGATTGCTTCGAACCACATGTCCTGCCCATCTCATCCTTCTTGGCTTTATATCGTGAGATATTGATCGACCTATGATCAGTAATATTTCATATTAAACTACAACTATTACCTCGTAACTTATATCAAAAATATATACCTAGCGGATATATACAGGTAGAACTTGTAGAAAAAGATTGATAAAGGAAAAACATAGGCTCTGAATCCTTTTAATCAGTCCATTTAATTAGTTAAATTGTAAATATTCTATTAAAGAGGCTCTCATGAACGCCTGTATTGCTGAAAATAAACAAATCATCATTGCAAACGATTCCTCGAGTGTCCTAAAAGCAATCAATCCTAAAAGCAAATACTTTTTTATTTTTCATCCATAGTGACTCTACTTTTACAATATCTGACCCTTCCCAGATTTTTCAATTACAAAACGCATAGTTTTAATTTTCTGAGTTGTCGCTATTTACATTTTTCTTTATTTTTTGCTTTTTCGAGTTGAGCCTATTTTTACTTCCTTCATTTGGTGGTACCCAGGTTAAAAACACAGAAAAACTGCTTTAAAAAATTAAATTCGTAAAAATAATAATAGAAAACTGACTTCATAGTCGCTATTTTGTTTATTTAACTATCGCTAGTGTAATAGACGTTGGAGTGGGTAGCTCATTGATATGGCACTGGGCTACAAACTCCAAGGGTTCATACCCGGCTATGGCAGATAATTATTTATTGTTTCACTGTAGCCATCCATGAGTAAGACCTGTGGGTTCGAGCCTTATAAAATGGGTCCCTATTACTCTTAATTAGGTAAAAATCTGGCAGTTGAGCGTGATTCTGACCAAATCACCACCTTGCACAACCGTTGGAATTACTCTAGTAACAGCACATCCTATCAAAGTACTGGGTGGTAGTGGTACATATTTAATTTAATATATATAATTTGTAAGAACAAAGTAATGCACCCCTAACCCTTTACAGGTGTTAGCGATACACATTTAATTTCAATTTAATGTAATCAACCGTTAATCTTCTTATAGAGGCAGAGTATGCCTGACCACAAATTGGTTAACATAACCTTAAAATTTTTCCACTAATCCGTTCAAGAGTCAGGTGCCCACCTTCATAAAAATACAATAGCAGAAGGTCACACTCATTCTGTAAATAACTTTAACTTTCCTAAGTTTTTGAAAAAAAAAAATGATTGTCGGGCACACTCATCCTTTATTAGGTGGTAACCTAATCATTGAGTAGGTTGGTTAAGGTTATTTAAACAAAATGATGGTCAGGCTTCAGCCTCTAGAAAATCTCATGTTTATGAAAATCAAAATGGATTTCAGCCTCTATAAAGTAGTTATCAAATCCTTCAATAGTTTGGTTTAGGTTATGTAAAAAAAATGGCAGTCAGGCATATTTAATGGTCTCAGGTTGCTGAGAAAATAAGAAAACAAAAATGGTATCAAGAACAATCAGCCCCCATAAAGGTGGGTGTAGTTTATGCTTCATTAGATTGGTGAAGGTTTAATAAAACAAAATGCCAGCTTGTAGACAAAAGTGGTGGACCAGAGAAATGTATGAAATCATACTTAGCCTCTTTAAAGTGTGTACTGGACCTTTCTATATATTTCTCCTCCCCAAAATATCCGTATTAACACTTTTAAGTATGAGTATATTAATATGCAGGCCTTAGGGCAATGCCTTATCGCACGCAAGGAGGTTTTCACACCAAATAAGTTCCAGTTGCTTCCTACTTTAATATAATAATTTCAATCAAACTAATTCCAAAGGCCTCCAACAGGAAATCTAATTAAGTTCATTAGTGAAAAATAATTTAATAAGTTAAACCTTTACAAAAAATGTTTTCATCATCTGGTCATAGCAGGTTGTAAAAAAAAAAATGTTTATTTTGTATAGATGTTCTTCTAATTTCTACAATACTATAATTTAACTATACAATAAAAAATTGTGATTAATATTATAAAAGGACTACATTGATTAATAGGTGTGTCAGTGATGGAATGAATTGTTGATTGAGTAATAATCTAAGTGAGCATATGATTAGCGAAAAGCAAAATGTCATAAAGAGTAAAAAAAATGATGTAGAGGAAGCCTGTATTGCTTAGATACCTATAAAGGTTTATTTTCTAATTTACCAGATTGTAAAAAAAAGTATTGTATTCAGTTGATGTCAGCTAGCAACCAATTTCAGAATCCCTCGTCAGAAATATTTCTAGGGTCTTAAATAAATTTCTTAATTTCAGTTTATCTTAGAATAGTATCGCATTATATTCTAAACATCTCCCAGAGTGAAAATTTATTTTTATGTTCACTTACAAATTATATAGTAAGAGGAATTATTGTGATTGTGAAAAATTTCAAATTAAAGTTTTATATGGAATTACAGGTTTTGAGGTCCTATGAATCTAAATAACCGTGTAAAATGCCCTGGTTGTCTGTCCCACAACAGTCTGCTCAAATACAAATTCGTACAAAACTGAAATTACATATTTAGAACAGGTTTATTGTAGGGATATTACAGCAAATTTTTTTAAATCAACCAACCAAAGTGCCACTTTATATAGTTCATTTTACACTTTTTTAGAATTCTCTCAAAAACAGCCCTAATGATTTTGATTAAACTTGGTAAATCAATGTAAAATTAAATGGTATTTTATATCAGATAGGTCTTATTCTAGTTTGAAATAGTCTAACAGAGCTTAAATGACCAATATTTTAAAAAAATCTTCCACTAAAGTACCTTTAATCTTGCTTATTTGAAATAATTGACCATCTCACTCTTTTATGTTTTGTTTTGACACAGGTACATAAAACTTTCTAGTCCAAAACTAAACAATATGGCTGTTGTTGGCTGTGTCTTGGTTTATCTCGCTGTTGTACTCCTCGGCTTGGATTCTGCAAGTTTACCATCTTCTGAAATGTTTCCAACAGTTTGTACAGTAAGTAACATTATTAACACAGTATATTTTTTTATTGTATATATAGCTTTGTAGAACTGTCCCATATATCTAGTTATATCTTTTTAATTGTCTAATAATAGTGTTTAAAGAAAGTCTATTCTTAAGGTATGCATTATCTTTAACAATGTATGAGAGCAAAATTTATAATAAATTTGAAAAATCCTTACTCAATTAATTATTAATACAACGCAAAGTCCTATTGACTCATGTTCTTTAGCTGCCATAGCATAAAAGCATAGTTGAAACTAGTGAATCTTCATTAATTTTAGCCTATTCTCAGCAAATATATCTATTTCCAAGTTTATCCACGTATCTTATTTTCACATTCTATAGAAATATAATTTTATTTACAAAAGAGTTAAACTTAAGTGGAAAAAATATTTTTTTGTACACACACGGAAGAACATATCTACATGAAGGGAGACCTATCCTCTACCCATTTCTTCCTTCTTCATTCTCATTCTAAGAACCCCATAACTCTATTTTTTTTTGTTTTTTTTCAATTGAATCTTCCCTTCTTTTTAAAGTATGTTATAGCAAATCCATCTGTACAATTCTCCGAGAATTGGCTGTTTGTTTGATATCATTTCTTGTCACCTTATAAATGCTTTTAGACATCTATAACTATCTCAACACCAATTATCTCACGTTGTATTCAACTTTTACATTAAAGTGTCTAAATTTAATATATTAATAATTAATTAATATAATAATATATTAGTAATAAATTAATACAAATTTAAAAGCTTGCCTGCTATCAACAATATTTGTATCATTTACCATCATTGTCTAAGCAGGTAACGATTAAATGGATTGTTGACTGATACATTGCATCACAAACATTCCTAATTATAATTGGCATATAAATAAGTGTTTGGTCAAATTTGTTTAAACACTTGTAAAATCTAACTTTTACAATATTTAATTTATTTCTATTATAGTGATTACCTATAAAATAAAACCTATATTTTTAATTATTGTTATTCTATAGACGGTTAATACACTTCTTTCATGATTACTTTTTAGAACTTATTTATTACTTACTAATTCTTATTTATTTATTTTTATTACATCAATGACTGTTAAGATTTGTCACTAAATCCTATATGGTCAGAATGCAGATCATATTTTAGTTAGTACAAGATTAATTTGTTAAATTTAAGTCCTAAATTTTAAGATGAAATTAAGCTCAATAAGTAAAAAAGAAAAAACAAAGGAACCTTAAATTCTCTTTAGAAGTTTGCCTTAGGCCTTCAGCTCTGCCAGCAGCATCATGTCCAGAGAAACCTATGTGGCTTGATATCCATTGAAATTTATAGCTGTTGTTGTAGGATATTATATCATGAATTGTTTCTAAAATTACATGTAATATAATTTTGTTTCTGTGTATTACTTTTAATAATTTGCTTGAGGAGGCTGAGTCTGTAAGGATAATTATGTTGGAGTTTATATATGTATATCAGCAGTAATAAATGACTAAGAATTGTGGATAGTTCAGCACTGAATATTAAATTTGGTGGGTATGAAAACTGAGATTGTATATTCTTTTTATGAAAGGCATCTCTGGATATTTATATATAAATTTATTGATAAAATATAGAAAAACTGATATATTCCTTTTTTAAACATTAAAAATATCCATCATATTTCACAAGTTTAAACCATATTGTTAATATATATTTGTATTTTACAAAATTACAGGCACGAGTATACCTCCTGTCAGCTGGTTTCTCTATGTCATTTGGATCTATGTTTGCCAAAACTTACAGAGTTCATAGAATATTTACAAGAAGTTCAAAAGGAGTCGTAAAAAATAAGGTACAACCTCAGGACATGACCATATTTATAATTTTTGTTCATTTTCTTTTTTTTTTTTTTTTGTTGTTAATATTATTTTATGTTTTAAATATGGTCACTTTTATGGAGGATAGATTAATAATACTTTCAAGATTTTTGTTTTATTAAGTATTTATTTCTATTTAATGTTAATTAACAAACATAAAGGGAATAGTTAAGTATAAAAATTAGAAAGATTGATTTATAAATATTTTGATAATATTTACACAAATTATAAGAGGTATTAAGAATCAATTTCAATTGATGTGTTTCATCAAAAGAATTAGGATCAACTTTTCTTTTTTTTTAATTCCAATCTTAAATTATCACTCAGGTCAAATTCATCACAAATCCTTCCATTCAATGCAGTATTATTTCTGCCCATGATAGTTGTTTTAAAAACCAAAAATTTGTTTTCTTTGATTGTTAGTGTTTCATCACAAAAAACCTTACATCTCAAAGGAAGTATTTTTGCTCATATGATTACTAAGAAAATGGGAACAAATATTATAATGGAAATTATAACATTTAAAAAAAAAAAGTTTGAAATATCCTACAAAGATCTTTTTTGAAGTAGGTTAAATAAAATAAAATACATCTTAAAGATAATAATAAATAATATAATCATTACGATAAACACATTTTGAAGAAGCAGATACCTCACTTATCAACATTTTATTTTTTTTTTTTATTCCAGCTGTTACAAGATACACAGTTAATATCCCTCATCTTTATCTTATTGATAGTCGACGGTCTGATTGTCACTCTATGGGTCACTGTTGACCCGATTGAAAGGCAATTGAGGAACCTTTCTCTGGAGATATCTCCGACTGAAAGGAGTATTGTATACCAGCCTCAAGTAACTCATACACTATCACATTAAATGTGCCTTGATCGATAATTAGATAAACCAATGTCATAGTTTTGAGTCATAATTATTTTGTTTCAGATTGAAGTATGTTCCTCACAATTCATTCATAGCTGGTTGGGAATACTGTATGTCTACAAGGGATTACTCCTTGTTGTTGGGGTTTATATGGCATGGGAAACCAGGTAACTCTTTTTATTAAGCATATTTCTTATCCAATGCATTTCCTACCCTACTAAGCCTAAAATAATTTAGTACGTTTTGAGTGGTTAAGTATGCACCACCTTAAGGAAGATGCTAAACAATACAAAATACATTAAAAAGATGAAAAATAGATTGATCACATTTTGCATCTTTCTAATGTAATAATTTTAATAACTGCCATTGGTAAAGATATATGTTTTACCTAAAAAACAATTATTTATTTCCCTTATCTCCCCAATGCTATTTTTATGCTCACAAATTGTTAATATTCACTTTTAAAATTCTGATTTATCTTATTTTATTTGTATTGCTAGTGGAAGTATTAATTACTCTATCTTCCTAGGCATGTGAAGATCCCTGCTCTAAATGATTCACAATATATTGGCCTGAGTGTGTATAGCGTTGTTATTACAAGTGTTCTGGTGGTGGTATTGGCGAACCTTGTCTCAGAGCGTGTGACTCTTGCATTTCTCTCCATCGCAGTACCCATCCTTGCTCTGACCACAGGATCTCTTTGCCTTCTTTTCTTCCCCAAACTTCACAATATCCTAGGGAACAAAAACAGTACTTCAACTCTTGATCCTATCATGCAGAGTATGGGATTGAAAATAGAGTGTAATACCAGGAGGTGAGAAATAACTGAAATATTATGAACATTTGTTTCACTTTTTAACAACTCAATAATAACTAATCGTTGATTATTTTCAGATTTTTAGCTGATGATCGACGTGAATTACACTTCAGAGTTGAAGTTCAAAATAAAGTATACAGAAGGGAGCTGCAGCTTCTAGATAATGAAATCAATAAACTTGAACGACAATTGGTCCAAGAGTGTTCAACCTCAAGTTCTCATTCCTCAATTCCAGCTAATAAGGTTTTCTATTACATTTAATTTGTTTTCTAGAAATATATTTTCTATTAAAACTAATCTCTGACTTGAAAGTAACTTGAACATATCTCTTAATCTATTAATAACTAGTCTTGTCCTACACTTTAAAAATTATATTATATGAGGTCGCCCCTGTCCTGGTACCCTCCTCAACTTTCCAGCCCTGATCTTCTTCCTTCAGCTCGCCTCCTCCAACTACTATGTCCGCTGTTGCGTTTGCCTCCGCTTCCTGTCCCCTTAATCTCTTCCTCTGTTTACAACAGTCCTGAGGCCTCCGTTGACTCACTCGACGAACCATCTTGTCTGGGTCTGGTAATTCTGCACCATATCTTCTGAGCATTGATCTCCATGGGCTCCCCCTGGTCTGCCTCACACCTTTGATAAAAGTAGGGACATTGTTTGGCAATGTGCCCAAGAAGACACTGAGACACCAGATGTCCTACCTTCCCGCAGCGATGACATCTACGATCTCTCTCTGCGTCCCTTTTCTCCAGGCCTCGCTTGATTCGATCTCTTCTTACCATTCCACGATGTTTGCTCCTTCATATGCTCGGCCATCCCTCCTACACCATGTGTTCTGAAGGTTCATAGAACGACTCTACTGAACCTTTGTCCATTCTGATTCTTCAACCGCCATACACGACTCATCCTCTTTGGGGCCTGCCTCTATTAGGTCCTGCGAGTATTCCACAAAGAACCTATCCTATGGCAGACCTTTCTTCCTCCCGATTTCCTTTGCCAACGGCACTTCCAGGATGCCTGATAAAAAAACATTCGGGCATGGACATGGTCCGTCTCCATCATCTCACTCAACTTGTCAGTAATTCGGTTATACCGGGATAGCAGTTCCCCAGCGTAGCACCCCTTAGATTGCCCTTGTTTCCCTGAACATCTGGAAGCTGTCTTCCTTCAGGCCCCTTCTTCCTCCTCCATAAGCCTTCAACTGTTCTTTGACTGTGTTCCAGGACGTTTCCTTGTCTGCTTGTATCTGGTTGAGTACACCCTGTTTTACTCCACATACTACAGCTGCTTTGAGTTCTTCTGCGCCTCCCCCATCTAGCAGTCTCTCTTCTTTTTTTCCTGAATCCTCCTCATTAGCTGATTACCCCTTTTTATAAAGTGACTTAGCTCTCCAGATTCCCTGGTAAATCTCTCCAGATCTGAAATTTCTTTTCTAAGATCCTGTTTGGTCGCTGTTTGTAGATAAGATATTTGCTCTTATCTCAAGGCGTGTTTTCCAGAGAATCAGGGCACAATTAACAATTACACTTAACTAAATTAGTAGCTACTTTAACAAATATAATTAAATCCTAGGTAGAGCAAACTAACCAATTATATATGCTTTTTTGATGAATGATGGTTATCGATGTCTTTTTTCTCAAAAAACTACCACTGACAGTCTTGGATGCCTGCAGACTCTTAATGTCTTCTTTCCATTTATCTATCACTGACCGTAAACAAAGGAGAGTCAGCACCCTCTGGTTCCAGGAGATGTCATCTCTAACACACCACAAGTGTGCAGATTTCCTAGGCTCATGCCTCAATTTTTGATGTAAACATCGATTGTAGCACAATGGTTTTGAGTTTTTGCTTATGATTTTCTTTACATATATTTTTCCTTAATATTTATTATTGACATCTATTTTTTCTTAAATACGCTGTAAATACAATCATGATACAAAATAGCAAAAGTTGATAAAATTTTAATCTATCTTCTCAACATAACAGCAATTCAACGGACTTCGAAAGGATGCACACTGCCATCTTCAATATTTTGAACAACATATTTTTACTCCATATTTGACTGATGAAAATTGGTTAACATGCTTTTTGGTTCAACAAAACAAATGGACAATATTGAACATTGATACATACAATAAAAACATCACTAAAACCATCTATACATAAAAAAACAACTATTTATCAAAAAAGAGGATAATACAATATATATATTTTGGTTTGGCCGATGAAAATTTTCAATGATCCTGCCTAATCACCTTATCCTCTAGGTCCTGTTTATCTTTTGACTAACCCACATAGGATTAATTAAAAACTATTTATTTTGTTTAATATATGAGCTCAATGTAATGGTCATAGAAATTTAACTTAGTTTTTAAAATAGCAATCAGTTTTATTTTTTTTATGAATAATCAGCTTTTTATAATGAATTACAAATTTATCTATTTACTCATCAGAATGAGTTTGAAGAGGTGATGGGAAAAACACGTGGAAAATCTCCGAGCGTTTCTGGTGGAATACCACTTCTTCTTTTATCCGTCCTTCCACCTGTTATTCCGAGAGCTAGTTGGCCAACAGAAGACAGTCGGAGAGGAGTAACATTCAGTTCTGAGCCTAAGCTCGGTGAACAGAGAACCTCTCTAAACTTGCTTCCTCCTGAACAACCTCCCAAGCTGTCTGTTATTGGAAAGTAAGAAACCATAAACATTTTTCCATCATTAAATATTCTAATCCATTTTCTGCATACTACAATAATAAGTAATAGCTAGTATATTATCCATTTATTAATGGTGGTTTTGAGGTTAAAATAAACAGCTCATAATTTAAAAAAAAAATGTATCTATTCATTCTTTCTGATAAATTTATTACATTTTACTAAACTTTTTGTTTCTTGAAATGATAAAATTAGCATTAAAAGTATAAACTCTAAATATACTGTTTAAAATCTATGATACACAAATTATTTATTTAATTTCATTCTAAATTAGATAATATTACTTTTTTTTGTTTTGTTTTATAGATTTTTGAATATGATAACACCATCAATGAGGAAGTCTTCAGCTCCAGCAGGCCTTGCTTCTGCATTGAGAGCACACATGGAGTATTTTGCAGGTTTTGTTCCAGGAAACAATTCTGGAAGTTTAGAGTCTTCATGTAGCACCAGCCGCACAGGAATCAATCGAGCCCCTTATTTAAATGTTGATGATGACTATGACATTAGAGAAAGGAAACTCTCTCTAGGTAATTAAATAAAGGAAGTATCAATTTTCAACAGAAGGCCAAAATAAATAAGTAATTCTGGAAAATAAAACCAGCTTAATATATTCAACCAAAGACAAACAAATAAATTCTACATGCTATACATTGAAATAATTAAAATTATTTAAATAAAATAAAACGAAATTTTATATTTTTTAACTTAAATTCTGATATCTAAAAGATAGCTTGGGTTGAATTTAAAAACTTTAATACTAAATAGATGATAGAATTTTATTTAAATTTTGTAATATAAAAGACTCTTAATCTCAGGGCGGGTTGCTAGGCAATCAGAAACAGACACTTACAATAATTACACTTAATTAAATTAATATCTCTTTTACAAATGTATTTAAATTTAGTTATAACAAAACTAACCAATTTCATAAACTCTTCTTTTGATGATTCTTGGTATCTTCTTTTCTATAATGCTATGTCCTACCATCAAAATGGCTTCCAGTCCCCCCAAAAAGCTATATGTCTCTCTCACAACAATGGCTTCCAATCTTTCCGGCTTCCAGCCGACGGACGTCCTCTCATCAAGCAATCCAAACTCAGAGTCCTTTTTTCTT
>NW_027109935.1:158287-163701 GCF_000696795.3 Halyomorpha halys
AATTTATTATGGACAATGAAAATTGGTTAGCTTGCTTTTTGGATAAACAAAACAAATGAACAATATTAAAATGATACATAAAATAAAACATATTAAAAACCCTTTATACATCAAAATATACCATTTACTAAAAAAGAGCATATCACAATATCTATGAAATGCATAACAGTTTATTATACACTATACTCCTACACCAGAAAGGTTCAACTTATATAATATGAATCTTTAAGGATCCATGCTTTCCATGGGTTTTTTAATAGTAATATAAACTCGAAATTTTTTATTATCTCCTTTTTAATTTGAAATATATAAAATAAACCAATGTTTTGGAGTACTCATCCATCTATAACAATTTTTTTTTTCAATATCATAGATCCACGATGCACTCCATTTCTGATTCATATAATGTAGTTTCGTCAAATTCAAAATTTGTTTCTTTTAAATTTGATGAAATAAAATTATATGGGAAGAAGATAGTTGACCGTGTGAAGTAAATTGTAGAATGATAGTCCGGATGGCAGTAAATAAAGGTGTCAAAATATTAAAAGAAAACTATTTATTGTAAACCAACATTACGCCCATCAGGGCTGTCAGACAGGAACACTGAGAACGAATGCTATGCAACTCTGAGAATGACCTGGGTCATTTTCAGTGTTCCCATCTGACAGTCCTGACAAAGCCCTGCAAAGTGGGGCTAAACATTGGTTTACAATAAATAGCTTTCTTCTACTATTTTGAAACCTCTTTATAGACCGCCACCCATACAATCCTTCTACAATAAAATTTTACTGATTGGAACTGAGAGCTACAGGGATCCGTGATATTGAAAAAAAATGTTGCTATACAAAAAAACCCTGAAGATTGAGTATTCTGAAACATTGGTTTATTTTATACATTTAAAAAAAAAAATACTATTAGACTATTAAATGAGAATACTTTTTTTTTTTTTTAAATAATAAAATTACGAAGGAAAAATCCTTTTTAAAAATGTTTTACTAATTCAGTAATTCAAAATTAAATCATTTTTAGGCTACCCACCGAGGGAAGAGATTAAGGATGAAGTTAGAGGAAGGCGTCAAGCTAGGTCTTATCAAAGTCTTTCACAGCCAAGGGTTTCATTTTCCATTCCGCTTCAGCATTCCCAACCTATTCTCCCTTACTGGGAGAAACCGAAAGGTTCTCCTCGCTTTCCTCACAGAATAGTTCCAACATCGAGCTTAGGTGATTTAAAGAAACGAGATTACCTTGCTGTTACAAAAGGGGAGACTAAGAGTCGTTCTCTTGAGGAAACAAGAGAGAGGAGTAAAGGTGAAAAGAGAGGTGGAAGCCTGAGTCCTAACTCCGAGCTGTGGTTTAATAATGAGCTAAGCTCTTAATTTCCTCTCTGTCGAAACATTGAATGATTAAAATAAGCAATTGTTATGATTTAATTAAGTACATAGGTACTTTATTTGATATTTTTAAGTGTTAGTTTTGAGTTAACAACTCATGTAGGATGTAATTTTCAGCTGCTCATACTACCAATTTGTTATATTATTAATCCTATGACTCAATAACATTTGTATATTATACTATATATCTAATCTCTGTCATGTTATTGTTGGTTCAGTGTATGACAACACTCCTGTTAAGTGCCAACATATGGTAATTTAAATAAACCTAATCAATTTTGTTCAAGACAGTGGCTAAACAATATCCTACACAATATAGAAGGAATGGCCAGCAGAGAAATTTTTATTTTTCAACTGCAGCCACTCAGAGGAAATTGCAACAAGCAAACTCAACATAATTCTTGACTCAGTATATGCATAAAAATAAATGATTGTCACTCCTTTAATATTATAACTCACGTTTTCTAAACATTTATTAAAATTTTCATTGCCCATTTGAACGACAAATAATGACTCATCTGGTTGGATACAAACACAAGTATCAGAATTGTTAATTAATGATAAAATAATAAAACAAAATTGAATCAGTATTTTTTAAAATTTCTACTTATCATTTAATAAATGTTACAAGTAAAATATCATGTTTTAGTTTGTATATTTTCTCCTATTGTCACTTATTACTAATCAAGATACAAGTTTTGAGGTATCAAGCAAGATTTAATAATGAAGTCATGACAGCTTAGGAAAAAAATAATAAAAAGAAGGAAAGAAACAATGGTAAAAATACACAGAAGTTGGCCATCCTTAAACTAGAGTGAAACACAATAAATATTATATACTCAAATTTTATAATTTTCTATTGTCAAAGTACGGACACAATTATTGAAAATTATGAAATAATTTCATATTACATGGTAGTATGACCGTTTTTAATTTTACGACAATCTGTGATTTTAATTAATATTATATGTCTAATAATATTTTTGTTTATTTGATAAGCAATTTGTTGTGTAATGAACCTATATAATTTTGTATAATAATGATATAATTAAAATTAAAAATGATGATTACTAGTCTATATTTTATTTTTTATTAATTTAAAAACATACTGACATTGAGGTTGTTAAGTTTTTTATGGCCTAATGTGATTTAAATGTCTATTAAAGACAAAAAAAAAAGATTTTATATTTTTTCACATTTCAAATAACTATAAAAAGAAAAAAAAAAAGTATTTTAAAGATGTAATAAGTAATTTTACTGTACAATACTATTTATATTTTTTAGGCACATAGCCGCATTAATGATATATTAGACTTTTTAAATTGTAATGCATAGCATTGCATATAAATACGCCATGTATAATTATTTTGTAATTTTAAATGTTACCAACAGAATATGTTTTGTTATTATTAACAATTGATTTTGCAAACTTTATTTAAGTATGAATTACATATAATAAATGTGTAACTATGATCAATATTGATGGTTGGTTTGTATTGGAGGGAAAGACCTAAAATCTACTTTCTAGGAGAGCTGTCTAAACTCTAGAAGCTTTATACTAAGGCCATATTTATGAAGAAAAATCATTGAAAATTCTTATATTCATTATTTTAAATAAGTGTATTGAAATGAAATGAAATGTTTCATGAATAATAATAATAATCTCATATTCTGAAAAATGAAGAGGTATAAGGTTTTTCCCAACCTTTACTAATTGTTTTAGTAGTTCTAGTAGTTTTACAATTATTAGAAATAAAATTAAAATATTGTTTTTTATATTGACTTTTTATATAGAACTTTACCAAGTTCTTCCTCTACTTTCCATAATTTTAATACATAGATTAAGGTAAAAAGGGTAAAGTTTATATGTGTATAACCTTAATTTCTTGCAGCTTTAAGTTTTGATACTAACTATAAAATTAAACTATAATGTAATTTTCTGAATTGATTATGAATTTTACTATGGTTGGTAAGTCTAGAGACCAGAAATTAAGTTTTTTTTGTAATTCATAGTTCATTGATTTATAACCATTGCCTTCCAGTAAATATTATAAAACTCTCCTTATTCATTGTGCAGTATTTGTTAAATATTACAATAATTTTTCACAGAATTAAAACTTTTAATTTTTATTCTAAACTGTTCTTTTCTATAAAAAAAATATTTAGCAACCATAATTCCAAAAACCAATAGAGTTTAGTGGTTTTGGAATTAGTGTCACAAATGGTTTGTTTAAATTTTTTTAACCAACATTACAATTATTCAGTATTATTATTCATTAGAGAATTTAAAAAATGTTATTTCTAACAGATCATTTACTTCATATTCGTGTCCCAATACGTCTGTATCTAGTATATGGGTATTCTCCCTGAAAGGGATAATTTGATATCCTGAGCATTTTCCAAGCAATATAATAATTTTTCGACTTGAAAAAGTCTTATTATTACTATATCTGACTTTATCTAGAACCGATTTTTTTGTTTTTCTGATTAATTTGTTATATCATTAGAAAAAAAATTGAACAGCCAAATTGTTCATTCATTTAAACAACATTAGTTGGAAAAGTTTCTATTTAATTTGAATTTATAAAAACATTTCATTGATTTTAGTGATCCTAAAAGAATCAGAAAAATGTTTTTAGTATTAAGTCATAAAAAACTTTTAAAATATATTTTTTTAGGTAACCCTTTGTTTTGTCTTCGTTTCATAGCATTATCACCCAAAATATTTTAATCAGGTTCTAGGACTTGAGAAAACTCTGAAAAGAAAATTTCACTGCTTTCAACTATAATTTTTGTTATTCTCTATTCATTATTGCGTATTTATAAAATTTATTTTTTCTTCCAACCTAAAAAAAAAAATATTCAATAAATGTAACTAGTATTAACAATAAAAGTACATATTTTAAAAGATCTATATTCCTACATGTTTTGGTGTTTATATTTTCATAATGTGATGTATGTATTGGTGTTTACAGCATGTTGGTGTTGTATGATAGAAATAATTGCTGACAGTCCTATGTCTCTCGTGATTGTAGTTTATCTTTAAGTACTTCAGTATAAAATGTCATTGAATCGTATTTTATACTACTCTAGAATTTATATTTAAATCTTAAAAACCAAGATCTTCAATTAAAAAAATAAATCAAATAATAAAAAATTTCCATTTGAATAAATTGTTAAAGCTATTAATTAAGTTTGGAGCAATAAAATAAAAGATTGTTATAACCTTTTTTCTGTGATTTGCAACTTGAGTTAGTCGAGGAGAACTCTCAAGCACTCAACTCTTAAAACTTCCTCAACTTTTCTTTTCCTGCTTCCCTCCTATACCAAGCAAAGAAGGTTAAAAATGAAAAAATTGTCAGATATCTCTAAAACTCTTTCTAACTAAACACTTTTCACTTTTAGGTATGCCTTTAGGATATTCTTTCCTAAATACTACACTAGAATTACTTATTTTATTTTAAATGCTAAGTCTGATTAGAAACTGCAGAAGTTTCTCACCATAAAAAAAGTAATTAAAAACTATTCAACTTACTTTAAATTTTAATATCAGTTAGATAATATTCCTTTAAAAAAAATGTTAATTTTCTTTATCTTTTTTTAGAAAAACCTGAATTCTAATTCATTCACGACCAAGTTTAATTAATGAGTTCCAATTTGAAATTAGTTTTCTTTTAATTAATTTTGCAAAAAATTATATGATAGGTTTGGAACTAAATTACAGTACAGTTTCTAATCTAGTACTTTTATTTTACTTTTTTCATTATTTAAAGAGAATTATTAAAAAATTAAAAATTATCTATTTTGGTTTCTCATCAACTAAGTACACATATGTATAGAATATATACTATATGTATCTATATAAAGTTAAAAGATATATATAAATATAATCTTTTTTTTTTTGTTTGTTATATTTTAATCGAATCAAGGTCACTTATTGAATTGAATTGAACTGAATTGTTGTCACCATTGTGACCAATTTTTTTTCTTTAGTGTATTAATTCAAAATAAATAAAATATTTG
>NW_027109935.1:163833-180804 GCF_000696795.3 Halyomorpha halys
GTTAAGAGTTTTAATATAATTTTTGAATAATATATATATATATTTTTTTTAAGAACATAGATTGAGTGAAGAAGTTCTAACATAGCAGTTAAAATACAAAACTATTCTGAACTCAGGCACTTCACAGTTAAAAGGTTAATAAAATAAAAAGATGTTTGTGATTTCAATTAATTTTGTTGGTTTTATAACATGTCTCTACAGTATATTTATACGAATTTCATTTATTGTTTATTGTACTGTAAATAATTGATTGTTACTATTTTTAAGAATGCTAATACTAAGTCATTTTTAATAAGAAATATATAAAAAAAATTGTATTAATGTTTTAGATGGACAATCATTGTACTTAGATGTTATTTTGATAATAACTATATTTTACTATAATGATAAATAAGAATAACCTACAATATATAAAGTCTCTTAGTGATAGATGTTAATATTGGTGTATTTTTTTTTTAACTTATTACATTTTCAATGTGCACCCGTTATTTTGGAAAATATCTCAAAAAGCCTCTTATTACATTGAACAAATCATTGTTGTAGATATAATATTGAATTAAGATAGAGATAAATATGCAAAATATTCATTTTAATATATGATAACATTGATAGTGATTGTTTATAAAAAATATTTACTAACTTCCAATTTTAACATCATTATTTTTTCTAATGATCAATTTTAATAAATACTGGCATGTGCATAAACATGAATATATATAGACAGGGTGTCTCTGAACTATCTGGAACTATTTAGTAAATATAATTTCTTGGAAAAAAAAAAAAAAAACATATTTTACTGTATATAAATATGGTTTACTAAAAACAATTTGATGTTTACTAAAACTACTTTGAATTATATATCAAAAAACTTCTAATTTGGCCGAAAGATGTTTTTTTGTTTAAAATAATGTATAAAATATTACTACATTTAGTGGACCCATTTTGATATGAAGGCTGAAAACCTAACATTTTATGCAATTTTGAACTTAAAGCTCAATTATGTGAAATTTGATGAATTTATAAAAAGGTAAAAAAAAAATAATAAAAGTTTTAAAATGTACTTTGCCATCGCTTGAAAATTTTTATTTAAAAATCAGTTGAAAAACAAATCAGAATTGGAATCCTAAGTAGCAAAAACTGCATTTCCTGAGTTCCCTCGAAATCTTGCAGACCACCATAATGTAAGATGCAACAGTAGTAATTCAAGAGATCCAAACAAATTATGACCTTTAATTTAAAGCAATTAATATTTCCCTCACCATATTTTCATCTGTTAAAATGTTTTATAATCTTCAAGTAATAAATATAAGATTCATAAGATATAATTATTAAGAAGGCTAGAAAATCTAGCCAAAACGTTTGCACAATAAAATAGGTTAATCCGACTTATTTGGGTTTCTCTTTGACCGCACCTCCAACCATCTTCTCCTTGTACATCATCCATGGTTAACTATCTCTCATAATTAAGATAATTATTATTACAATACATTTTTATTGAGCAAAATTTAATTTTACCAAATAATAACAATTTTTGATTATCCTTTGTATGTATAAATTTATTATATAAAATATATAATATATTTTGTTAAACAATAATTTCATAAAAAGAAAAGCAAGCTTTAAACAAATAATTATAAAAAAAAATTATTGTCTATAATTTTGCATTATTAGCTACTTCATTCAGTACCAAATGATAATGGTAAAAGTATATTGTGTGCTCTTATTTATGTTTTAACTTTTTCTTTTTCTCTTGAGAGATATATTATTAAACAATCATGTGTGCTGTTCTAGATTACAGAATTGCTTTTGTCAAAATATTCTTTGTATTTCCTATCAAATCATAAACCTATTTATTTCATGAAATAATGGAGAAAAAAAATTAACACACACAAAGCACTATGCATCACCTTCTGAAATAAGCATAACAAAAATTAAGAAATTGTTTTTTCATTGAAAATAGTGAATCAGTACACTAATAAGATACAACTAATGTGAGGTAGATCTCTCAGGCGGTGGCTAATGCTTCTTAGAGTACAATATGAAGGCCCAAAGTAATTTCCTGTATCTTATTAGCACATAGCACTTCATTCATTAATTCATTGGCAAGTAACAACACCTCCAAATTAAATAAGAATCTGTTTCTCATTATAAAGAGACCAATATTTTAAAGACATTATTAGTACCATAAAAGTAAAGTAAAGAATCTGTATTATCTTTTAAGCACGGTTTACATTGTAAACTAAATTGTTATAAAATGGCCAAAATCTATTGTAATATTAATAGTTACTTCTTAACTGGTAAGTATTTTCTGTAAGATTATATCTTGTGCCAACAAAAGTTTTTTTTTTAATTTTCTGATGTATGATTCTGAAAGTATTAAAACCATATCTTTTTGAGATATATGCAAATATTTTTTAATATATCTGTATTGTGCCAATTCTCTAAAGATGTGTTGATGTGCTTAGATCATTCATTAAGATTTTGTATAATTGTCATGTGTAGAGAGTTTATTAGCCACTTTTAACATATATTACTTACATTATATACTGAAATATGGCTGTAAAATATTCCAAATAAATATATGTTTTCATTGTAGTTTTTTTATATCTATTATATTTCATTCTTTTCACGGTAAAGGTTTTTAAAAAAACATTGAATTTGGATTTAAGAGGTTTGGCAGTAAGCGAATGTTTTATTTAAAAATTTCTATTTTAAAAGCTTTTTTAGATTGCTACTAAGTATAATAATTTTTGTCTTTCAGTTTTGTTTTTGGGGGTGCAAAATCCAAATCTGAACTCATTTTTGGTAAAAGCTAAAATATTTTATTTTCTTACAAAAATTGCTATTTTGATATTTTCATCAAGATCAATTATCGAATACTTTGATGTTTTTAATTTTTTCCCATTTTGCAAAAGAATCATTTAGATCATAAAACCACAATTCTATCTTGATCTGAAATATAAATATTAGCCAATATAATTATATAAATATAAATAATAGCCAACTTCTTTACTTTTTACCGGGACTCCTTCAGAGCGTTGGTTCCTAATATTCCAATATTTTGAGTGGAACATTTACCCAAAAAAGTATTATCAAAATCCATTAGAAGATTCTCTCCCTGTAAGTGTGAAAATAGAACATATGCTGCTTTATTTGGAGTTTAATTCCATATACACTCTACAGCAGAAAGAACAGTTAAAAATATCTATGATTATGACGTTTATTTTATCTTAAGTATTATTTATTTTATTTTTATTTATTCAATGTATTTTTTTTTTTTTTTATATCTGGATTATCTCTCTAGGAAGTCTGGTGAGTCAATTTTTTTTTTAAATTTTTTTATAGTCATTCAAGGTAGGCAGATTGTAGAATGTCGCAATAAAAACACTTTACAGTTAATTAAGACCAGTAATTTACTTAATAAATGTATTAAAATTAAAAATAATAAATATCAATTCTTATATTATTAAGTAAGAAAGATTTCATGATATAAAAAAAATACAATGATATGAATACATATTATACATATAATACAATTGCATAAAAAAAATATTTTAAAAGAACCCAATAAATAAATGAGGAAATATATTAAGGAAATTACAATAGAAAATGTCAGTATAAATCGAGAAGTGAACATTTGAAATTTTATAGAAAATAAAAACAATCAATTTAGGTAAAAAAAAATATTGAACAGTTCGAGAAAAGTCAGAATTGTAAAAGGTTATATCTAATTCAACTCAATGAAAACTATTTTGTCCATGCACTTACAAGTTTAAACTAAATAACAAATAAAGTAACGGCTTTACTTTCTAATGTAAAATTGGGATGTTTCTGTCATTAAACAGTCTGAACTTGAGAACTGAGGCCAATACTAAATGTGTGAGATCTGTATCTAAGCTGGCTCATAGCCATGGTCTATTGAGGCAGTGTAAGACTGAAGGCCCATCCTTCCATCATGAGTAGTCAAACCAATTATCACTTATGATCTCCCTCACTCCTCTATATATAGACCCTACAGGATAACACTTAGGTCGGTTAATCTATAATAAGCAGATTTAGTTTTCAAGTTCATTTTTTTAAAACCATATTTGTATGAATAAATGTTATTTTTAATAGAACAGCATTGAATGCCTCCAGAGTTTAAATTATTCAAAACAGTTAATAGTGAACTAAATTCAAAATATTACTGCATAAAATTTGTCACTTTTATAAATTCTACAGGTATGGTGAGAGGCAGAGAAGAAGGAATAATGTTTATCGGCATGATGTTCGCTCTCCTTCACGGCAATTGGATACAGTTTGTTGTAAGTAGAAATCACATATTTTTCTTCACATACAATAAAAATAGTGAAAAATCCATCGCTAATTTACATTCATGAATTTGCATTATATTAATTTTTTTTATGATGTTAACTAAATCATAATTAAAATATCACATTAATCAATACTAGAGTTGGAAAATGAAAAACTAAAGAACTTATATTATGATAACTTTTATGTTTAAAATTAGTGTTACAGATAGCTCAGATCACAACTTTTCATATTAAATCACAGATTCAATAATTGATTCAAATGGCATTAATATTTTTAATTTAAAATAAAAACAAAAAAATCTCTTAAATGAGCATTTGCACATCTTAATTTGGTATGAAATATAAAGATAGTTAATATAATTATTTCTCTTTTCATGACCCATCTATTTTTTTTCCTAAATAAACTCATATATCTAAATAATTTTTCCCCGTAAATTATTTTGTTTCCAGAAAATTAAAAATGGCCTCATTGAAATTTAAATCTGTTTATATAAAAATTATTTTGAACAGCATCTCAAATAAGTTATTAAAAAGGCTTAAACATGTATAAATAACAAAAATGATTGCTTTACTTCGTTCCAACAATTAACTATATTCATGCAACAAAATTTAATTTATGGGTCTATACTATTAGCAAATCTATTTGTAAAGACAAAATCTAAATTTCTTGAGCGTTTTTTTTTTTTCCAGTTTTGGTAAATTATGGTTAAGAAATGTTTTCAATCAAAAAGGAAAAAAAAAAAAAAGAAAAGTATAAACATTAGCCTACCATTGACAGTTAATAGCATTATCTCCCTACTCAGTAGTCACTGTTATATACAAAATTGTTTTCTATTATTGCTAATTTTGTATCTTATTTCTTCTATGATACCAGGTTCGTTCAAGTATCAATATTTTCAAAAAGTTTTCTAAATGTTTTTAATCGGTCTGAAATCATTTTTACTGCACAGTAAACTGCCCAGTTAACTTCTTCAAAACATTTTTAATGTGATTATAGTTCAAATTACCTCAAGTTTAAAAGTGAATCACTCAGAAGCCCAGCAATCAGTTAATGTAATTCAGCTCTAAGAAAAGTCTAATGATAAAAAATTTTTCTAAAAAATGTCAATGAATAATTCAAATCAAAATTTTATATTTAATTGTTAATGTTTAATAATACTATTGTTTTTTTTAGACTACAGAAGACTATAGCAATTTTGATGATTTTAAATATAACTCAACATTTATTAACAGCACAAATACATCATTGATCTATGAAATTCAAATGGATGCCATCTCCAGTCACCAACTCCAAACACCACCTCGGATGAAAACTAATAACCAAAGATCAACGATTTGTATTCCTATTACCCATAAAAAATACAAAGACGTAAAATTATTATACCGATCAGATTTTAACGATAGCAATACTATGGAAGATTCTCCTCTACAACGTGCAGCCAGGTTGGGAAGAGAACAGGAAGTGGCCTACCTCTTGTCCTCTGGGATAAATGCTAGTACAGTAGGAATGTTCAAGAGAACCCCCCTTCATTGGGCAGCATTCAATGGTTACGGCGGAATAATAATGCTCTTGATAGTCAACGGTGCCAGCATAAACAGCAAAGACAAATGGGATTACACTCCTTTGCACTTAGCTGTTGAGAATGGTCATACAGAGCCTGTACAAATTTTGATCAAAAGTAGTGCAATAACTGACACCAAAAATATAGAGGGTAGAACACCAATACTTGATGCAGCAAGAAACGGCTACTTAGACTTACTATCTATTTTACTCGATTATAACAATGTCAATATAAGTATGCCAAAGCCGTTCTTATCAACTCCATTACACGAAGCTGCAATTGGAAATCATATAAATTTAGTAAATTATTTAATTGGTAAAGGGGCTGATTTGAATGCGATGGATGAAATGAAAAGAACACCTCTTCATTGGGCTGTTTTTTACAATTATGAAGATTTAGCATTTCTTCTGATAAGTAAAGGAGCAGGATTAAATAGAAAAGATTGTGATGGAATGTCACCACTACATATTTCAGCTTTAAAAGGTTACAAAAAAATAACTGAGATGTTGATAAAATACGGTGCTTTTAAAAACTCTAGATCAAAAAAAGGACACACCCCTTTACACGAAGCAGCACATAATGGTCAAAAAGAAATTGTCCAGTTACTGATTAAGGAAGGTGCAGAATTAGAAAAACCTGGAAGTGAAGCTAGCGATGGTTCAACTCCCCTCTTCGAAGCAGTTGAAGGTGGTTATTCTGAAATTGTTAGAATACTCATAGATCATGGTGCTCGATTTAATTTGACCAATAGCATGGGTAAAACACCACTTCATCGTGCAGTAGAAAAGGATAACAAAGATATAGTCAATTTACTAGTTCAAAAAGGAGCTGAAATAACTGCTGAGGATTATTGGGGCTACACGCCTTTTGCTATAGCTTGTGAGCAAGGCAACATGGAAATATTGCAGCAACTGTTTCTTTACTGTGTTTGTTATAATTATACGAAAAATTGTCAGTGTTTGAGTGTTGACAATGATGTTGTAGGCTTACCAATTGCTTGCCAATGTATTGCAGCTAAAGGAGACACCAAAGATGGAGAAGTGATTTCTGTCACAGCTAAGTCAGTAAATTTTGATAAATGTCCCTGCTTCATGATCAAAAGGACTCCTGACAACAAGGAGACTTGTACATCAGTGCCACAGATAGAGGCTGCTTCGAGAGGCCTTTGTCTTAAAGCGTCTGATTTCAACACAAAAAAATTTGCTAATAGGCCAAAAAAAATTAATTGCCCATTATTATCTAATTCAGAAAGTACAAATTCAACTGTGTGCCTAGGCCATGTTGTGAAGTTCTTTAGAAACATGTTAGATAATAACATAATGTTCCACTAATTATAGTGAATATTTATAAGTTATGAAACTAAATGAAATGTTGAACAACACAATTAATGAACTTTACATAGAGGGATGAATGCTTGGAAAATTAGTGAAGAGTATTTGGAAAAGTGATTAGTAGAGTTGAGAAACTAATTTGGACAAATATTACTGTGTAGATGTCAGAGTAAATTCCTATAAAGGAGTAAGAGCAATGAGGAGTTGATTATTATGATCATTGAATTGATACCAAAATGATCTTGTAATTTTCTTAAATTATTAATAACAATATTGTATATACTACAACAGATTTTTATGATGTAATATTTTTTTTTCATTTAAACTTTTGTTTTTCTCTAATTTGTAAATAAAAAGGATAAATAACGTTTTTATACCTGTGTTAATTTATTTATTTTACAACAAATAATCATTTCAGAATAAAAACTTCATGTATTGAACTATTCATAGATAATTCTTCATTATTTCTTCTGTCATTAGCACTGATCTTTTAATAAGAAAAAAACTTTTCAAATTATTATAGTCAATAAATATACTAAATTAACACAAAAATCATGAATAATATACAATGTTATAATCAGTTCACTTTTGACAGAGTGAAGCCTTGAGAATACGATGAAATCGTAGTCAGGATCATTTTTTATTTATATAATTTTTTAACCATTTTTTTTATTTTGCCTAACTATGGTTAACAAATTTTTCAGGGTTTATACTTATTTCCTTTCCAATCAATTTTCAAATGAAAATAAATGTGAGTAGCTTGCAGATATAAAAATGAAATAAAACTAAAATTATGACAATGGTTTAATCAACTTTTTTGTCTTCACAGCACATCTTCACCTCAGTTGTGTGCAAAGTGGCAAAACAAATTAAGAACTAAGAAATTAAAATGGAAGTTCCAGCTCTGCAGAACTATATTTAAATAAAAACTCATACCTGTTTTTTTTTTCTTTATAATTTAATCATTGGGCTACTTACTGTAGTTTTCAATTTTGAAAACTTTGTTCTTTTTTAATACAACATTTCAAAGATGGACAGATGTCATGTTCTGCCATTTTTAAAATTGAATATCTCAAAACAGACTAAGTGAACTTATAAATATATAAACTATATTTAATTTTTTTTTATTTTTATAAATATATAAGCTTATTTAAGACTATATAAACTTATTTAGTTGATCTGCCAATAAGAAGCTATTCATTCTCCAGAGAGCGTTGAGAATAAAAAACGGATGATTTCAACAATAAGGATAAACAACACAAAACACATTGATTATTACAAAAAATTATTAAGGAAAAAGTAACAACTAATTAATACAATATGATTACAAAGGTGGGTCAGCAGTTATTGCGCCTGAAAACACTAAATCTACTGCTGCGTGAACGTTCCCTCCAGCCAACTGAAGTGCCTGCAAATTCAACGCATCATCTGTTAGACCCAGCTCACGCATCTGACGCATTTGTTCCCTTAAGTTAGGAGTATTGCTGCTTCCTTCCTCCTGTCACCAAAGAATCAAATTTGTCATGACATATCAAAAGGTTATAGTGCTAAGTGCTATTCATGCAACTTGTGCAATATTCAAATTATTAAGTGTATTTTCCTACAAAAAGTAAGGTCATCAATGTAATTTAAACAAGTTTTGTGAGCTCTTGATCGATTTCATTTCACTTAAAATTAAAATAAACCTTTAAATAAAAAAAACGCTGACACTGCTGTGAAATGATAAGCAGAAGTAATAAACACTAGATATGAAAACCTCAAAATAACCTGCTAAACAAGTTTTATGTTGTTTAAAAAATGAGTGAAAATTCCAGCAAACTAAAGTGAAACAGATTAGTCACACGTTTTTCACATTAGTCGAACACCTTTAGCACAGGTTGTGTGAATATTCTATTACAATGCTGGATTTAAGTGATTTTTTTTTCCAATGACACATTTTATACCCAGAGAAAAAGTTAAAAACAACTTTAAAATTTATTTAAAATGACATTATACCATATGAAGCAGACGTTCATTCAAGAAACAATTCACATGACAATTTCCAATTGTGAAATATTTGCAAGATAAAAATGTCTGTTATATTGAAAAGTAAAAAAAATACACAATCCAAATGATACAGTGAGATTGACACTAAGAAAATATAATATTTATTATTACTTAAATAAGGTAATCATTTACAGGGACTTTGGTACTGTTCTCCTGTCAATTCAGCATGGTTTATTCCTTTCACTGACAATCACATCTATACTGAAGGTATTAGATAAGTAATTAACATAGTATTTGTTTCAATTATATTAAGTTCACACATGTGTACTAAAATTAATTTTGAAAAAAAAATCAAATCATTATATACATACTAGAGGTGTGTAAGACAAGGTCCCTGGCTGGATTTGATTCCTAAACAGTCAGTCACTCTATTCATAGACAAGGTTTTTTTAACATGTTCATTACGTTCACTTACTGAGTGATGGGACCCATTTCCTCAAATCACATTGATTATACAAGTAGTAATCTCAATGAATTGACATTCCTAGAGGGAGTTTACAAAACAAAAGTTGTACTGAATAACCTATATAATAAGAGAAGAGAAGGTAGGTAGGTATTTCTGCAATTACAAAAAAACCTGCAGTCTATTCATTAATTATATTAGTCGCATTACCTATCGAGGAACATAGAAGTAAAATACAATAGGAACAGGCAGGTACCTATGATACCTGATATAATATCCAATATCACACCTTCCCTACCAATAAATTAAATACAAGTAGGTACTTACATACTACAAACCGGCACTATCTACATACATTATAATTCAGAAAATAATATTAATTAGTAAAATTGGGTAAGTAATCATAAAATCAATCACAGTAAGAAAACATTTTCCTACATGCTGTGGTTCAGAAAAAGAATTTGAGATAAATGTTTTGGGAGGTGACTGCATTTTTCAGTCTTAGATTAATTGCAAGAGAATGACAAACAGAGAACACAAGTGGTAAGATGAGACAATAACCTTTTTGGGAGGATCAGAAGATCGATAAGGTGAGTCACCCACGTGTACGGTCTGAGTGCATTTTAACAACATGTTCAGTTTGGACAAGTTATTTCCATAGATAAGGTCTTTTCAATACATTCACTCCTGACTGATACACCTCTACTTCTCATACAAACCGACTCAGTGACTGTGTACATTTTAACAAGTTTTTTCTGAAAACAAGGTCTTTTCAATAGGCTCAAACCTGACCGACAGACCTCTAGTAAATACTATTCAAAATTTAAATAGAAATTTTAAACAAAACAAAAAAATTACAGTATACTAATTAATTATGTATTACTATTGTTTCTATTAAAAGCCACATATGAATTATCAGGAGTCCTACTCATAAGTATACATCGACATAGATTTTAGACTAGATTAAAGGCCAAACACATCAGGAAAGTAGTATAATCTAATCTAAACTTAATCAAGCATCTAGCAGCAACAAATCAATACTAAGTCAATTTCATTCGGAAAACGAAAAGTACAAGAAGGGAAAGAAAATAAAGAAACCTCATCAAATTTCCCAGGTAGATGATAAAACATTTTAATTTTAATATTCTTTTTTATCATATACCTGTTGAGAGGAAGAAGGAAAAGAAGATGAGGTAGGCGCTACACTGGCCATCGCACGCTGCATTGCCTCGCTCACCATTTCTGGAGTTATTGTACTTCCACTTGCATCCGTTGTTCTATTTCCACTTCCACCTCCAGCTCCACCTTGAATTAGAAAACAGCATTATAGAAAACTTTGTTTATTGGCCATAGCAAAAATAATATCAGATGGTGAACTATGGCTGTCTGAAGATACACTCCAGTAATTTTAAACAGAAAAAAATCTTATAAAAATAAAATTTGATTTTAGTATAATAAGTTCAAAAATATTAACTTAAGATACGATAAGGTGAATATATCAAATAAAATGATATAAAGCAGAGCTTAATAGAACTTTAATGACCAAATTCATAGAAGCAATGAAGAAAATAAAAAAAAAAAACCTCAGAGGAGTGTGCTTCTATACTCAAGTGGAAAACAAAACAAAAAAAAAGTTATTAATAAACAACCATTCAGATAATAAGGAATTTTTTTTAACTTTAGGTTACATGACTACAGTGCTTATAAATGGCACCTAAACAACTTCTATTTGTAGGTTACTATTTTTTTTTAAAATTGAATACTGAAAAATATTAACCTCAAAATACACTTAAGGGCTTAACATACTCCACTAGGAGTTACGTAGCACATTTTACTCACCTTATTGTAGGTAGAATAGGTAAACTGAAATTACATCAAAATTCATCCTGTTTAAGTGAAAAGTTTTATTGGAGTTTTTTTTTTTTTTTTAATTTGGCCTTACAAATTGAAATGATCCAATTTTTCTTCAAAAATAGCATGTGAATTATTCATTCTATTGAAAAATATTCATAGCATTCTATAATTAATAATGTTGATACCGTGTAGATACTAGAGTGACAAAAAATAGCACAGGATTGCTTAAGATTGTAATCACAGATTTTAGACAATACTATTAATAAAAAAATATTTCTTGGCTCAGTCTTTCCTATATCTTCCTACAATTTATAACCTTTGATTACCTACATTGTACATCTACAACTAGCAGAAAAGAAATTTTTCTACAAGGAAACACAAAACTATGCATAAAAAATGGAAAGCAATAGCACAAAAAGAATCTTGTCGGAAAATGAGGTAGATTAAGCTGTTTAAGGCAGTAAAAAAAACTGAAAGATCAGCAAATCTAATTGAAATATGTTTGTCAATGTTAAATGCTACCTTATCTAATAGTTTACTTTTATTGTTTGCCCAAACTACTTAATCCATATGTCCCTATCGAATACATCAGGAATAACATTATTTTAAAAGTATCTGAACAACTTTGTAATAATTGAAAACATATTTAATTGAACTAACACTGATATTTTTAAAAATTCAAATATCTTTCTTGAAAAAGAAAGAACATAAGAATAAAGTGATTAATAAATAGAGTTAACTGATGGTAATAAGCCATTGATTTGATACAAACTATTTAAAAAATTATGTGATAACTTATTTACTAAAGATATTATAAATCCAACTATTAAGAAAGTAGCTTTCAGTACTTTGAGATGCTGATGCAAGAGCAGCAGCCAACTGAGCAGGTGTGATTGCAGAGAATGAGGGCTGACGAGATACCCCTGGTTGCACTGAATCAGATGACTAGAAAAGAAAGCAATAATTAATAACCAAATTTGAACACCTTTCTTCAATTTTTTTATTACAATATTACATACTTGAGAGGATTCCATTTCATCATCATCACTAAGTAAATCTAATATGCTGTATCCAGTTGAAGTACTTGGACCGGGAATTTGAGAATGGATGGCTTCTTCATGAACAGTGGCCGCGATGTGATTTGCGGCCTCAGCGAGGGCTGGATGTAACTCCACTATCCTAATGTACATAAAAAAAAAAAAAAAAGATATCTAAAAGACAAAATTTCAGGTTTTAATATTAACATAATGTAAGTAAGGGAAGAAAACTATTAAATATAGCATATTTTGCAACACAAAATATCTACTTACTCACTAATCTTTTTATTTATCACAATACATACCTTCGCACAGTATCAAAGTTCGCTGACAAACGGACAATAAGTTCAGGATCCTGAATCAATGAAATAGCAACTGGATCCTGACTTAAACCAGGAGTTATCATAATAATATTTTCAAGGATATCAGGTCTGCTTAATTTCTGAAAATATTATGAATAAAAATATAAAATTCACAAGACAAATGTTTGATCACAATGTATTAAAAATATTGGAAAAAGTAAACTAGTTTTACTCCACTTGGTGAATGGGCATTTACTCACTTAAATGCAATCTTCTATAGTTGTGGATAGCCAACAGTATTATATTACTGTTTTAATTGGATCACAGCTTTTGATTCATGCTTACTCAACAGGGATAAAAATACATAAATTAAAAAAAAAAAACTCCTTTTAGCTAGAGGCTGAGCATAGACACAAATCACTTTTGTGGTACCCATGTACCCACCAATATGTTGGATTAAAAATTGTGAGCTAATACCATTGGTAACAAAATACAAGTTTCACTAAACACGGTGGATGGAAGGAATTAACTAATCTCCTATGGATACCTTTCAGTTGATTTGACATAATTCAAGGCTACTTTAAAATATCAGGCTACAATCGAAAACAATAGTCAACCATTTTCTCATTGGGTATAACTGAGTAAATAAACACCCCCAAGCTTGCTGATTGACAGTTGTGAACTGATACTAAAATAGATCGTAGAAAGATAGTACAGATGGCAGTCAATCCAGATATCAAAATAGTAAAAGGAAACTATTTATTGTTAACCAACGTTTTGCTACATTTTTCAGGGCTTCATCAGGGTTTTCAGATTGAAACAGAGATATCAACCGCCACCCAGACTATCTTCCTACAAACTACTTAATATGGCCAACTATCTTCTTCTAATCCTAAAATATTTAATAATAAAAAGATAGGGACAAGTAATTAGTATTATAAAAACATATTAACAAACTTGTTTCATATATATAAACTAATTTAAATACTTTTAATTCAAGTACACAAACCTGCAATGAATGCCGATGAGATGGGTTGAGAGTTAAAGTTCTGAATGCAATGACTAAAGCTTTTATATCCTGTTCTGACATAGGCTGGGATGGAATAGGTATTTCTGTAATAATTATATTTCCAGTAAATAATATAATTCCATATATACAGGAAAATTAAAAAAAAAAATATATGAAAAACAAGCACCTTTGGGTTTCTTTTTCAAAACATGGAGCATGACTCCTGGTTTAAGGCCACAAGCTGTAAGTGTTGAATCATCTTCCAAAATGTTTCCACAATAAACCAATTCTAAAAATTCAGAAGGTGAATAACTAACAAATCAAGACAACTAATTCAGATACTAATACAAACAATGTTAGGAAAGTTTGTCGGGGGTGCGGTCAGCAAAGAACAACATAAATAAACAAAATCATATTTATTTATTTTATGCCGACGTTTCGACCTGAGTTTCAGGTCGTCATCAGGGCTATAGAACAAAAGAGATAACAACAACATTAGAGAAACATAAAATTGAACAGGAATAGTATACAAACAAATTTGGAATTATACAAAATATTGAATTGAATCATAAATGATAAATGATAAAAAATTGATAACTGATAAATGATAAAAAATTGATAACTGATAAATGATAAAAAATTGATAACTGATAATTGAATAGTAAAAAAAAATAAATTGATTGATATTCGTGGAATTAAATGGTGGTAGATTGAAAAGAGTGAAAGATGAAATATAACATCAAGTAGGTAAGAAGATATGAAAAAGACTTGAAACTCAGGTTGAAACGTCGGCATAAAATAAATAAATATGGTTTTGTTTATTTATGTTGTTCTTCGCTGACTGCACCTCCAACAAACTTCTCCAATCATTAATCTACAGTCAACTATCTACACCTCAAAATCAATGCTATATTTACCAAGGCTGTCTTTGTGAATATTAGTTTTCTCAGAAATGCAATTCTTGAAAGTGTCAATTTTTGAATCAAAGTCAACATCTTCTATATGAATTCTTCGAAATTCGTTGAGATTGACTCGGATTCCTAATAGCAGACCAGACATCCTGAATAAATTTTTCACAAGCTAATAGTCAACACTAATCACACTCAACTACTCAACTAATGCAACGACTGACTAAGACTGAACTAGAATAGAGGTGCTGCTGTCATTGTCATTGTTTGTTACCTACCGTAAAGGATCAAAGCACACGAGCCTTAGTAGTTCCTTGATTCGATGGTAGATATCAGCAGATGATGTACAAAACCTTCTAGAGTAACTTTATAGGAGACAGTTTTTAAGGTAATATATATCATGGAATAAATAATGAGGATTCAGTCGTATTTTTTTATTATAAAACTACATAGCTGTGTTTTAACAACCACTTCAGATTGTCCGAAACTGTAGGGAGTATTCGCAGTACAGGTTTGGGAAGGGATCAACTCGTACTACGCATGCTCACTGCAGTTCCAGACTGACAGAAGGAACAGACCTCATGTCAAAGAGGCACGAGACAAGTAACCCAGCTGCCATCTTCCCACTCAATATTTCATGTGTTTTGTTTTAATAAATAACATTAAAACGTTTACGATTAAGATTTGTTATCAATTTTAGAATTAAAGTGTAATGTTCATTACTTCCAATCAATTTGGAAAAAAAATTGATCAACTTTTATAAGATTACATACAACGTAATTATCTTCTTAATAAATTATTGAGGACAAAATAAAGCAAAGTTTATTATGGAACTAAAATATCATTCTACACTATTACAAGTGTGTTGCCATGATAAGTGCTTATAATTATATGTCAATTTTGTTCAACTCTTATTAGACTCCCCCCAAAAGCACTGGCTTCAAGGATTTTGGCCGCCTTACCCTTCCCTAACATTGGGCCTAATAGTTTAACTTCATCGCTGTTCTCTGTTTTACTTGAATAATGGCCCATCTGACAAAAAAAAAAAAAAAATTTAAAATGGACGTGATCCAAAGATATTTTCGTATTAAGGGGTTTCTATCTCAACTGTGGTCCCTGCAGTGGTACTCAACCTTTTTCTTTTAAGGGCCACAAACAAGTGTTAGCCATTGTGTCAAATAGCCAACAAAAAAAAATTAATAAATAAAATCAGGTCATGATTTCTTAAGGGGCCTCTACATGTTGGCCAAGCCATGGCGAACTCGGACATGCGCGAGCATGTGGATGGGTGGCTTGTACGAGTTGGCCTAAGCTCGTTGCCGAACCGTCGAGAGTCGGTTTTTGGACACAGATCAAAGGGGTTCGTGAGAGCGCTCGTGTAGCAACTCCACCATTGTTCTTTGTCTAGTTGCAACTGAGAGCTGTTAGGAGGTTGTAGTTAATAATCTTAAAGGCGGATCCACATGTTAGCCGCTCGCCACGAATCGGAGGCTTGTACAAATGCTCGGTAAACAAAGAGCGGGCCATCCACATTTCAGTGTTATTTAGAGAGGCAAGCCTGGCGGGCGTATAAGTGCTTTAGCCATTGCACTGGGATTATATTATTTTTATTACAAAAAAAAAAAAGAAAATGAAAGGAAATTAAATATAAATAAATAAGATTAAATATAAAACTTATTATAAAAAGTACCAACAAACACCTTTAACCTCCTAACAGCTCTCAGTTGCAACTAGACATAGAACAATGGTGGAGATGCTACACGAGCGCTCACACGAACCCCTTTGATCTGTGTCCAAAAAACCGACTCTCGACGGATCGGCAACGAGCCTAGGCCAACCAAGCCAAGCCACCCATCCACATGCTCGCGTATGGCCATGGCTGTTCGCCATGGCTTGGCCAACATGTAGATGCCCCTTTACAGCAAATAGTTTATTAATTATGAATTGGTTTTTTTTCTACATGATGGCCAAGCCATGGCGAACTCAGCCAGGCGAACAGCCATGGCCATACGCGAGTATGTGGATGGGTGGCTTGGCTTGGTTGGCCTAGGCTCGTTGCCGATCCGTCGAGAGTCGGTTTTTGGACACAGATCAAAGGGATTCGTGAGAGTGCTCGTGTAGCATCTCCACCATTGTTCTTTGTCTAGTTGCAACTGAGAGCTGTTAGGAGGTTAAAGGTGTTTGTTGGTACTTTTTATAATAAGTT